>NW_026944158.1:5222-9155 GCF_033296635.1 Dichotomopilus funicola
ATCGTCTCATGCGTGCTTTGTCAAGTACCTCAAAGAACATATCTGAAGCTTGGCCCGTAGTTCTCCACACCCACGCCATCTGACTCGTTGAGCCCCTCTCTCTTGACCGGACCGTACTTGCGGTCAAGCCTGGAGTTCTGCCACATGAGCAACCCGCGTTGAGCGATGGCAATAAGAGCCGAGAAGAACATAAACGAAGCGCAGATGCTCATTCCCTTGACATATCTAGGCCGCTCTTCCAGCGGGAAGACATTCGTGCCCAGAAACGGGCCGCATTGGCCAACGAGGTTGATGAGTGCTATGGACATGCCGCGTCGCGTATCGCTGCCCTGGTTGTCTACAGTGATCATTATTAACTAAAGAAGCTTCTTCAAGGTGGGAGCTCTGGGATAGCACTCACTAAGGGTCAGAGCCAGGATGTTGGGAATGGTGGAAAATACACCAGCTGAAGCCAAGAAAGTAGCGAAATAGCGGACTCCAACCGTCTCGACAGCGGCAAGGATCAAATATCCCACGCCGCCGACCGAGCATGTAACGAAGAGCACAAGGCATCGTTGCTGGGTCCTGTCGGCAACCCAAGTCGTGATCAAGGCGCATAGGAAGGCGGCGAAGGAGGGAGGTGCGGACAAGCCCTGGGCGTCGATGGCGGTATAGTTCATATCCTCGAGAATGGTGGGTAGGAAGACGGGCAAGCTGGAGTAGCTGACGTTGCCACAGAAGTACATGAGCGCGCACATCCAAGCCTTTGGGTCAATGAAGATAGCGCCGATGTCCTTGAGTCTGACGCTCCCAATCCTGGCATCTGCGGCAGTGCCAACCTGGCGCACGGCCCTGGATCTGACGATGGCCTTCTCCTCGGCGGAAAGAAACTTGGCCTTTTCGGGAGAGTCCGGGATGAAGAAGAAGGCAACAACTGCCATGAGCACGGTCGGCAGTCCTTCGACGAGGAACAGTAGGCGCCAGTTGGCGAGGCGGGAATGACCGCTGGTAATGCCGTAGGCGAGAGCACCGGCGAAGGTTGACGCCAATGGTGCCGCAGAGGCAAAGATGCCGCACCGGAAACCAATCTCATGCCGGAGATAGAAGAAGGATAACAGGTAAATTATGCCCGGTCTGCCATGCTCGACGTCAGCAACAGAAATACACCGCATGGGGCTTGCAGGCCGCGACGCACCCGTAGGCAGCCTCAAAGATACCCAAAAGAAACCGTAGAGCCATCTCGCCGCTCCAGCTTTGTACCCCGGCCTGCACCGCAGCAATCAAGCCCCTGGATGCCGTGTTAGTCTAGAGTAGTCCCGGTGGTAACCAACACTCTCGCCAACTTACCAACTAAACACAACAATGCTCCCGACGATATGAGGAGGAAAGACCTTCCACAGCAAAACGGTGAATTCAGCAACAACATATGTGATGTAGAATATGTTGAGTAGCCAGCTGTATCGGTTCGTATCCAGGCCAAGCTCCTTGGCCATGCCGGCAATCCTTGCATTGCCAATGTTGCCTCGATCTAGGAAGGCGAGCATATCTTGGCATACCACTGTGTCAGTCGCGGCGTGGCTGCGGACCCTGAAGAGTCAAGACGACTCAATGTGGACTGTTGGCGGCCCGTCACTTACACAAAACGAAGAATAGTGTCATGAGGTTCCAGTCCAGCTTCCTGACGACTCGGGCCTCTTGCTTACGCGTGAAGTTCGCGACGGGACTGTCCTGGGGTGCTGCTCCATTGTGGGGCGAGATGGTTTGTCCATCGTCAATCCTGGGGGTCTGTTTTTCTTCGTCTGGCATGGCTGCGTGTCACAAGGCGCCGTCAGTTGGATGCGGAAGGTACAATGTGACAATAGGAGGACCAGGCGAGAGAAGCTGCCCTCAAGGCTGGGGGGGAAAATTGTGGATGCAGATCTCTCGCAATGGCAGGGTTGTACAAAATGGCACAGTGTTTATTAGGGGTAGCCCAGGTGGGCGATCGCCAAGAAATAGGCCCGATCAAAGCACCCCCGGAGTTATCTCTGGATCACAGCCGGTTTCCTGAGGCTCATGGATAGCTACGCCACAGGGTGGCGTGGACCCACCCCACAAAGTACTTGTGGGTCCGTCCTGGTCTCGCCTATAACCCTAACCCTAAGAGAACAGTAGTTGTATAGGATTAAGGTATGTTTGATTTTGAAATTATCTTACTAATGTAATAGCTTAGAAAAAAAATGAATCTAATGTAAGTGTGGTAGGGCAATAATGGTTTTGACTGGATTAAGCTACCGGACCTCTGTAGTCGATGGTGTATGGTGGGGCGAAAGAGTCGTGCACTGTCTCTCTGCCAGATGCAGGATGTATGTTTTGACCGTTGGTTCAGTGTCCTGTGGAAATTAGCCTATAGTCGAAACAAGGGATTCCTCCGAGGCGGATTTAGAACGGAAAGCTGAGGACAAAGCCCAAGCTCTGCCACAGCTTGTCGAACTCATAGGTATTCTAGAGCAGATCCAAGAGATCTGCCAGCATGCTTCCCAGACTTAGTACAACACATATGGCGTGAAAGGACTCGGCCGAAATGTCAACTCACAACAAGTGAATGCCCACGTCTTCCATCTTCAGCAACTGAAGGGAGTTGTGGAATCCCCCGAAAGGGTACGTTCTGTCAAAGATCCCTGTACAATCCCAGATTAGTGTTTTATTCTCAAGAAACGGCCGAAGATAGGTATGTTGAGTTTTAAAGCGTAAACCAATCTCATGATTGCCTTGGAATACATGTGCCGTGGTCGGGACTGCCGAATTCCGATTGCTCCCCTCCCCCCTGCGCGACCCACCGGGCCTGGCCCGTCCAGGTCCTGCGCTCGGACCACCATCTCGTACCCTCAACCGGCGAGCCTGGGTACCGGCCCCTTCACTTCTCAAGTCGCCGGGTCTTCATAAATACACCGCGCCCTCACCCGCTTGCTCATTTCCAACTTCCTCTTTCTATTTTCCTCCTGCATCCCGGATTCCAAGTCTTACTTCGGCCGGCCAATGGGAAACGCAGCGTATACGTGCCCATGCGCCGCCGCCCTGCCCCGGTTACCAACGCCCTCCCTCATCGCCCGGCCGAAGTCCCTCCCAGAAGCAGGAGAGGGGGGGCGGCTGTTTTTCCCGCCCGCCTTCCCCTTCTTTCCTCCCTTACTTCCTCTCCCTAATTTCGGCCCCGTACTCTGGCCAATGGCGAAGTCGCGCCGCGTGCGTGCTTGTCACGGACGGAGGCACACCTACAGTGGGCGCCCTCATCACTCCAGCCGATTATCCACACCTTGCAATTAGGCAGGTTAGGATGAGTTACAGTCTCCAACTTTCCCCGCCGTTTTTCCCTTTCCTATCGTGTATCCGAGGCTGTGCCCTGTTTTCAACGCAAAGCTCTGTATTCCTCAGACGCTCATCCATTGAACAGGCGCACGCGTTGGATTTCTAGACGAGAGCGAGAGCGAGAGCAGTCCGCACGCCGCCGGGGGTGGTATTTGGGGGGGGGGTGGTGGGGGAGCTGCGCGGGCAGGGCTCCGTAGTGTGGCTCTGTTCCCTTAACGTTAGCGGTATGTATTCCCTGCAGGATCAGGATGCTAAGTGGTCGGGATAAGCGTCTGGCTCTCTGGTTGAGAAAGACAAGGATCACCAAGTCAAGAGAAAGGCGGTCGTGCGGGCCCCAGGGAAGAACGTGATAGGGTGACGGCAGCAGCCGGCGGTCTGCTGGTGCAGCTTCCGACGGCGAAAAACCTGATTCTTGCAGATGACCGGCGATACGAGGACGCGGCCTCGACCAGTAGAACACTATCTCTGGGACAGATTTGTCAGCGCGGCGTGTCTCGACCATGCCCAGGCTGGGGCAGCGGGATGTTACCGAGGAGTCACCGGAGGGGGGAAAGCGTGGGGGAGGGGGAGGGGGGAAGGGCCTTGGCAGATCGCCGACCTTGAGCGACC
>NW_026944158.1:9258-22812 GCF_033296635.1 Dichotomopilus funicola
GGATTATAGCGCCTATGATCACCGGCTGCTTCGCGCGGAGTATCGACAAATGGTGGAGGGAGGGAGGGTCCGCAGAAGTGTACCTTCAGGGCAGACCGTACCGGATACCTGCTTTGTCCATTAGAATTTCGTTCTCTTCTCCCCCCCTTGAGGTCTGGCTGCTTGCTTCAATTTGGGTGGCGCAGCATCTGAAAGTTAGGCGAGAGGACTGACGGCGGACGGTTGGCGGAGACAGGTAGGAGTCCGAGGCCAGCGGGCTAGATGGATATAAATAAGCCGACAGCGCCGTTAGAAGGTCCCCAGTAGATCTCCTCCTTCACATTTTTCCTCCCAGCTCCTATAGTCCAGACCTTCCTCCTTAACAGTTTTCGTCTATAGGTCTTATATAACTACGATAGTAGTAGACTATATAACTTAAACGGCTATACTAACCTAAGACGTCTACTATAGCCCGGTCTCGGACGATGATTTAGACGATGATAAATTCCTACCTCTCGAAGTACTCAGTACAATTGCCGTTGAGCTAAGGAGCGACAAGGCTCTCAGGGGATTTCTTCAAGGCTTAGGCCCAGATCTGGGAGAGAAACCGTATAGGTTTGTGGCAGCCAGCCTCTTTGACCGTAACTAATGGAAGAAGGATCGCCGATACAACGGAATAAGGCGGTGGAAGGAGCCGCTTCCGGGCAGCCGGCGGACGGCGATGTTTCAACCACCCTCTTACCCGCCACGTATCACCGGCCCCGTCGGCGGCGACGGTCATCTCAGCTCAAAGAGGCCGCTCGGAGAGATCCTACGAAGGCACCGAGAGGCTCAAGGAGGTCCAGACGGATCCAGCGTCGGGATGGCAGGTCACGCGGCTGTATTCGCCCCTGAGGGAGACGCCTAGCTAGCCTAATGCCGCGCCACTTAGGGACAGAGGATCGGGAGTCAATTAGGCAGCTCAAATAGCCAATGTCACGTCTTTCCCACAGTGGTTCGTTATCTTGCAATATTTTGTCATCGCGCCTTGTCTACGTGTAGTACAGCGATTTCGATTTGAGACGTGGAATCTGTCCGGCTTTAGAAGACTATTTAATCTGTCTGGGTCCCCCTTCGTCTGGGTTCCTGGTTTATTTCTTTTCCATGCAGGATTGAATAACCACTTTAGCACTAACGTTAGCGCACTCACTGCAATGCTTTTATTGGCTATAAGTGGCTCACAGAGGTCTTTGGGAAACACACACGGCATCGTACAACCGGCACATACCGGCTACTTCTCCTTGACGGTCATGGTAGCCATTTGACACCCGAATTCGACGATTTCTGCCGTAGCAACCAGATCGTCTGGCTTTGCCCACCGCCACATTCAACGCATCTTACACAAGTCCTCGATGTAGGATGCTTTTCGCCGCTCAAAACGACGCATGGCCGGCTCGTGTTCGAGAAGGCCCAGCTCGAGGTTCATCATATCGACAAAGTTGACTTCCTCGAGCTCTACCTCCAAGCTAGGATTCAGACCATCAACGAGAAAACGATCAGAGCTGCCTTCCGGGCCGTTTGAATCGTCCCTTTCGACCCACAACAGGTGCTTTCCCAACGCCTCATAACATCCTGGAACTCGAATCTCGGGCTCAGGCCTTTCAGAAGCATCGAGCGGGCTTACCGCAAAATAAGACTAGCCTGACCGACGAAGCATTCCGTTGTATAGTTAAAAGCGCCCAACTAGCGTTGCATAGCGCTACCGCAGGGCCCGACGAGTAAGGTTCCCAAACGGGAGCCGGTTTCCGTTTTGGGGATCGCACCATAGGCCAATCCTCGAACATCCTAGAACACAAATACCATGTGCAACCCGATCGATTCGAGAAACGACAACCACACGTTGTACCATCGTGGTGGAATCCACCATTGTCCGCATCAACCAGTCCGCCAAGGACGCTGCTGTGACGAATCTGTAAGCCCAACTACTCTGAGAGGGTTCACCTGAGGTATCATCGACTGTTAGATAGTTAGATTCGGCAACGTTAGGTCAAAATGTCTACAACAAGATGCACAAGCAAGTGTTTACATAGTAGGTGCCAGGTACTGATTGCATTGACTACTGGGGACTCCCAGAGCCCTCTAGAACGAGTGACTATATACCACGATTCATAGTGCTCTGTGTGCTCTGTTCCTCCTTCACAGAGCACCCTGATCATTCCTCCCTGAGCCGTGATTAGTTCTTGCTAGACATGTGCTCTATGTGCTCCGTTGTCCGACTCACAGACCATTCAGATCTCTAAGAGATAATTAACCCACTGTCAGGGAGGGATCACGTCGAAATAACCCCAGTTTGGTCGTCGCTGATACCAGTAGCAGAGCTCGCCACGCAGATCGGCGCAGTATTTGGTCTCCAGATGTTGGCAATCTCCCTTGCCACTTCGTCGCTCACATCGGTCTACTTCTCGCCGTCGGTATCGTCTTGGTGTCTCGCTAACATGGTGATATCGAAGCAGTGCTTTACCCATACGCCACTCGAAATATTTGTCGTATGGTCGATGCCGACAGATGAGGACGTTGACCAAAAGATGCGTGACAAGACAACTTCGCCGACGCTCAACACCTGATATGGGGATCACGGATGTATTCTGGTTTGAGGGCGAGGGCTTCCGGCCAGACGAACTGCTTTGTCGTCAGGTTTCGAAGGATCCACGGTTGGTCACGGGGCGTGTAGGTCGACATTGTGACGACGAGCTCCGAACATGTGGCCTGAAATTCTGAATCCTCTTGTTTGGTCCGGCCTCTGCAATGCGAGTATAGACGCCGCGACTCGGCGCCCAAATCAGGGGCTTCTTCGACAACTGAAACGCTAGGAGAGGTGAAGTGGCGAAGCGAAAATGGCTCTTTACACAGCACATATTCGAGATGGTCGTCGTCGGGAACCCATAGGTCAGCCTTGCGTTGCTGGAACGTATCCAGCTCTTCGGCTGAGAACAGGCCACGAGGCGTCTTCGCCCACGCAGACGATGTTCTCACCGGCCCACCGGCCTAGGAACGACATGCAATAGGCGTGGACGTAATCTGGAGCGAAGGTCCAGAAGTATCGACTCGCAAGAACGAGGCAGACGACGTCCTCGATGAACTCGATGTGATCAAAGACAAGCTGATGAATTTCTGGGGGAAGATCGGAAAATGCGAGAGCATCATTGCCACCTTGGGTTTTGGCCCGCTTGTGGTAGCGTGGGGAGCCGGGCGGCCCTTCGCCGTCGGCTTTGCGCTTCACTTGTCCGTCCCCGCGGGTCTCCTAGAGCAAGTCTCGTGACTTGCTAGAGGCAGAGGCCGTTTCGGTGGTGTAACGGCCGTTTCGGGACCGTGCCGGTGTAGATGAGGAACTCTGCGGGCGAACAGGGACGACGAGGAGGCGTACGAGCATGTCGGCTGACCCGCCGAAGAGCAGATCTCGGGGGGTGGGGGGGCGGCCCTGAGGGAGGGCCATCTGGGCTCGGGGAGCCGCGATTCGGAAGGTTTGCACCATCCAAAAAGATTATATAGCAAGTGATCATAGATGTGCTCGTCCGAGGAGCCCATACATACAGGTCATCAAAGCGTGGCTACCAGGCATTCCGTCAATGGCATGACTTGATAGACTCGAGATTTCCCCGCCGCTGACCTGGCTTTTACGTCCGTGTGAGACGTAGCCACCGATACTACCTGCGATACTATCCTCTTCACAATGCCTCGAACTCTTCCCACGTGATCACCCTCACAAAATCGCCAAAGGCTTCAATCTTGTCCGCTAGGCTCTCCTTGAATAGCTCAACTTGCTTATCCCTCCTCTCCCCAGCTGTGAGAATTGCTAGACCTGCTGGCAACGTCGTTGGAAAGTCGACCACAAATGACCCTTTCAAGTACACGTTAGTCTGTCTCGGTGGCTAGAACAGGAGTTAGTCGATATCTTACTTAGGGTCATGAAGACGCCTGACTTACGCCTTTGAGTGCAACTTCCTCTAAACCGTGTTGCTGAACAAGAAGTGCGAGCGCGATGGGACTGAATGATTCGACATTGTAATCCTCCTCTCTCGAGCCCCTTCTTGTGCGCTTTTTGGGTAGAACAATTCTGAGTCCCTTGACTGCAATCTCAGTCTGTGTCAGAGCTAATGTTAGTTTTTGGTGGTCAGAAACCTTGGAGCTACGTTCATTTCCGAGAGAAACCTTATATCCTCCTGTGTTCAATTTCTGAACGACCCGATCGATGAAGTTGTCGAAATAGCCTTGTGCAAGCACGACCCCGAATTCCTTGCCTGTCCATTTCCATAATCTCATTAGCTCAATTCAGATCAAACGTTGAAAGGATCCTTAAATATTGCCAACTTACTGCGGTCAACATCTGTTTCTGGCATCGTCTCCCACTTGTACTTGATGAATGCCTTGGCTGCCTCTGCAGCCCTACAAAGTGCCGGTCTGTAGTGCTTGTCATGGCCCAGTCCTTTATTATGATCTCCCATATCCGACACGCCTTTGATGACACCAAGTGATTTCACGCCTGTGCATTCACAAGCCTGCAAAAATGCGCTCGCCTCCATGTCCAGAGCAGCTACATCCCGAAGCGCCTGCATGTAAAGATCTCAGCTAGGTATTCGGTTGGAATAGAGAGAGTACTCACAGTATTTCTAACTCGATCGAAGATGAAAGAGGCATCCATCCGAACTGCACAACCAGAGACAAAATCGCCATATTTGTACCGAGGCTGCTCCGCCTGGCGGATAAATCCATCCATTGAAGCACCCTTCACTTCTGAGACCTTCACTTCAGGCATGAAGACTAACTTGTCGTCTTTCATAGCCCACTTCCCTTCTTCATAATTCAGCGCTCGCTCTCCGAAAATGACGTCTTCGACACTAACAGAAATTGTTAGTTCCCGACTCAACTGTGCATATCGGACATACGCACGCAATGTTCTGATCAGAGATAGCGGCACAGACACCGACATGAATGGCGAACTCGGGTTTGAGAATCGAAAACAATGTAGCTGATTCCATCGCGAAAGTCTGGATTCCTTGCCGTGAGGTGTTGGTCACATAATATGAGACTTTAGAACCGTCCTTCAGCTCGAACTCTCCAACATGAAAGTCGTGTCTTTCGGGGATGCCATCGACGTGGTCACCGGAAATCTTGGTCCCCAAACCCAGGTGGTAACTTTCCACCAGGGTATTTGCTTCTCTAGGTTTAGCACATATTATGCACAGCCGACACGCCCTGAGCATCTCCAAATTTTTGGCCCTGAAGTCCTTAGCCATTGCTTGACGAACGGTCGTTCAACTAATGTGTAGCACGGAGAAGTATATGTAGGATGAAAAACCTCAAGCCTCAAAATGAGTGGTTAAGGGAGGAAGAAGTTAGGAGTTTAAGGATGAGGGCAAAGAGAAGATAATTTGAGATAGTTAACTCAAGATTTTATAGGCAACAAAGATCGATCGCACGGTCTTGGGCCTAGAACACTTGCACACACGCACGGTGACGCCCCGTTGCACCGGCCAGGGCTTACCCCTGATGGATTATGAAGGATATCAACACATGTCTCCGCAATCCGCGCTCCCGGACCCCCCAACAGGTATGGTGTGAGGATGTGCCCTTATGTAAATCGCCTAGGATAGGGTAGTTAAATATTCTCCAGGGCTACTCGTGCCACGCCCCACTTTTCTGGATCTCGCGGGCTCGCACCAGTCAAAGCTGGTGCTCACCACCAAAAAAGCCAGAAATTCGACGGTAACTATCTAGAATCTCCGTAACAAGCGCATCCCGTGAGCTGAATCAACGACCTCTGCAGGGGCCAGTCTCCCATTCATCCTCCACTTCCTGGCCTTTTTTGCAGCCTCTGCAAGGGTCCGTTTTATTGCATTATGTGCCTTCGTTTCCGCAGCCTCCACCAACCGCCTGGCCTTGACTAGGTCATCATCCTTCTTTTGCACTACCATCGCGCGTCCTTCGGCTACTGTCAGTACCCCCCCCCAACCCCCCCCCCGGACTTCAGGGGCATATTCTTGAAGTTCCGACGGGCTCTAGCCGTTGCCTCGGCAAGCTTAGTCCTCCCTAGGTCGCGTTTGGTCTGAACTAGCTCTGTAGCTGCAATCAACGATCCACGGATAAAGCGGCCTAAATCGTGAGCAAACTGGGGATCTAGACTATCATCTTCTGCTAGAGTAGTGCCTAGCCTATCAGCTACCCTGTTGATTTGCCGGAGGGTGATTGGTGTTGAGAAAGGCGAGGAATTGAGCTGAGTTGATGTCTGGAGGGGGGGGGAGGGAGTCCGAACTGCCTGGCGTGCCTGGACTGTCTGCAACACCAACTGCGGGTTCAATGGATGGATTCCTGTCTTCTGAAACGCAGAGAGTATTGTGGTGCGTTTAAATGCCTGTTTGCGAACGCTCTCGATGACGCTTAGGAACTCGATCTTCGTGATGTTGATCAAGCCATCGCGGACAAGCAGATCCAAGGCCTTGGCATGGTAGTGCTTTAACGGCTGGAATACGACGATATTTAGAGGCTAAAGAAGGTGGGTAAGACGGGGTAGAAGACCGAATGGGATGATGTCGTGTTCCTGGCAATACTGGATGAATTAGTAGGTATGGTAAGAGCCGTGGCCATCAACGATCAGGAGGCGATATTTGCTGACTGCTGACTTCTTTGAATGGCGATCAAAGTACTGGAGCCAGTCCAAACCAACCGAGTCGTTTAAGTAGCCCGTTGGAGTAAGAGTAATAGCCATATCGGGGTCCAATTCGGCTTGTTGATACCAAGGAGCAAGATAGAGCTGCCCAGACAAGATCAAGAAGCTAGGAATGACCAGCCCTCCTGCTGAGATAGCCTCGATGGTAGTTGCTAACTCTCTGTTCTCAGGGATCCCGAAATAATGCGCGCGTTTGCGTTTGGTAACGATGAGCTGGTCCTTTCTAACCCCAATGCGAAACCCCGTCTCGTCCATATTCCAGATATCTGATAGAGGGATGCCATTATCAACGATGACCTTTTGGAGCTTCTGGAAGTACTCGGCAATACGGATTGGATCTTCAGCATCCTGGCGCTCGGCTTAGAGCCTCCTTTGCATGCGCTTATGGTATTTGTGGCGTCGGATGAAGCGGGAGGTCCAGTTTGGTCCAACGACAGGAGGATTGTCCTTTTCTTCGCGGCTGCAGCGTTCGGAAAGGATGTGGTTTGCCGCGTCGGTAATAAGCTAGTACGGAGTGGATGCCTTTTTTTTCATCATCCGCATCTAACAATCATGCAAGTGGTTCAGTCGTCAGATTTCACATGGGATTTCAACCTCTATTACACTGCAACTGCTTGAGCTCAATGCCGCCACCTTGTGAGCCTGCCTGATGACGATGAAGCCTCTCATTGTCCGCAGCTATGGTGCTACGTGCATCATGACAACGCAAGCTCTCAAAAGTCTCTAGAGGCCACAAGTTTGGACCAATATGCTCAATAGGTTCAGATGAATATGACGTATTTTGGAAAGAGCCTGTGTAGACGGACGGAACAGTTTTATAGAGACCCCGGCAGGAAGCACTGAACTCGACTTGGAGAACCTAGCCGGTCGTCCTGAGATTGCATATCCATTTGCTCGTCACAAATATCTTCCAATAGGGTAAAGCTCTCCAGTACGGAGCCGTCCGACCTACAGGCAGTGAATAAACTGGCAGGAAAGCTCATCTTGCGGCGTTGACGAGGTGACAGGCGAATGACGTCTTCTCCCCCCGCCTGCTTTCCCTTGTTGCCTCCCGGGTGGTTAGTAGGGATCCTCGTCATCCATCTCCATGCTGTTGGATCGCAAAGACGAACAAGGAGGACGTTAAGATTTCCCTGGACTCGGGGGCAAAAATGATATGCTCCGAGCGCACCGAGACGTCATGCAATGACCTGCATCTAAAGAGGAGCTCGATCTGTGGAGGCTGAACGGGATTTTCGGCCGGCTGTGGTTCGCGGGTCTATTTTATTCGTTGTGTAGGTCAGCGGGTCCGAGCACTCCAGGCAGCCCCGCCTCTGGCCTGCGTTCGACATGCAGGGTTTTCCCTCTTCCACGAGATACGGAGTAGTTAGACATCGAATATCACCACTTCGTTTGCTCTCGGTTGCTCAGCGCGTACCTCGCAACATTCATTGACTGGCCAGTGGGCTACTGAACCAGTCGGTTTCCGATCGGGGCCTAATAAGGTTGTGTTGCGGGTTGGCCTGTGTGTACGAGGTACGCGCTGAGCAACCGAGAGCAAACGAAGTGGTGATATTCGATGTCTAACTACTCCGTATCTCGTGGAAGAGGGAAAACCCTGCATGTCGAACGCAGGCCAGAGGCGGGGCTGCCTGGAGTGCTCGGACCAAGTGGCCGACACAACAGTGAACACGCAACGAAGTGGGTTTGCCAAGATGTACATCTGTAGAGAGTGTGGGAGCCACAGCTGCATGTATTGCTGTGTAACTGCTAACTGCCGACTACCGGTACCTCTAGGTAGGGGAAGGAAGACTACGTACCCATGGATACGGCGACGTCGACATCTGCTTAAAAACAGCACTCGGTAGCAAGCAACTGCTACGCTTGACGAGCGTAGCATACGTCCCGGAGCTCGCCACCAACGTTGCCTCGCTCAGGCGGCTCCGAGAGTAGGGCATTCAATGGGACATACGCCCTCGAACAACACTGCTCAGAAACCCGGACGGTACTGTACTCGGAATTGTAGAAGATCGACATGATCAGTTCGTGCTCGAATACATCCCCGAGGACCTCGACCACGTAGCATTCTTCACCCGCCGCAACAAGTTCAATTCGTGGACCCAGAGGCGCCCACGCAAGGCAGAGGCGTATCTCTAGCACCTACGCCTCGGTTACCCTAGCCCGGATGCTCTCGAGCGTCTAGTCAACAGCACGCAAGGCGTTAGGATCAAAGGAATCACCACTACCGAATGCGACTCGTGCGTAATGGGCAAGATGCACCGCCAAGAGCGACGCGCGCCACGGAGTCTCGAAGATTTCCCGCCTAGGAGAGAAGCTCACCCTTGATTTCCACAAGTTCGAACCGGATAAAGTAGGTTACAATACGCTTTTGCTGCTCATCGACCGGGTCTCGGGTTACATGTGGGATTTTTACATGTAGGATCCAACCACTAATGCAGTCATCACTGCACTCCACGAGCTCATTGGCATCCTCGAGCGCCAGTACGAGGTTAAGGTAAAAGCCATCGAGAGTGACAACGAGATCATTTCGAGGCTCCTAGGTGTAAAGAGCTACTTGGATAACAGGCACATTCGTACCGAACCGTCACTAGGAGACACGCAAGCGCTCAATGGCGCCGCCGAGCGATACTAGAGGATGGTAAAGGAGTAGATCATCGCAATGCGCGATAGCTCGAAGCTCCTAAGCGACCTCTGGAGAGAGATTAGCAAAACCTGCGTTTATCTACTCAACCGCACGTCAAAACGCCGTCTTGGATGGAAAACGCCGTACGAGATCTTCTACTCAAAGGGAGATGCGCGCCGAAAGCCGGATTTGACCAACTTGCGAGCGTACAGCTGCAAAGCGTATACGATAACAACCACGGCAATGCGTAGACAATAGCGTCTCAAACGTTTTAGCCCGAAAGCTTAGATCGGATACTTAGTCGGTTACACCTCTTCGAACACGTACCGAATCTAGAATCTAGCACTCAACAAAGTCGTTATCATGCGCGACGTGATATTCGACGAGAACAAAAGATTTAGTGGGGCGCTCGAGGAGCTCCGAGATGATATCCGAGAACTTGATCTAGATGAGTTGTCCACCCTTTTACACGAATATGCCCTCTTAGAAGAACGAGACGAGCAGGTTAACCTAGCGCTCGCACCTTGGGGGGTGGAGGGAGCCCTCCTAGACTTAGAAGAAGAGATCCAAGATACCATCATCGTTGGCACAACCACTGGCCTACAAACCGGCCACGCAGTGGAACTAACCGTTGATACCGGCTACTCTGGCCCGCAAACCGGCTACGTAGTGGAACCAACCTCTCACACAGGCACAGCCTCTCGCTCGCAAACTGGCCAAGCTGTAAAACCAACCTCTCGCAACTCTAAATCTATCCGCCAAGTTGAGGGAGCCTCTCGCCTGTAAACCGGCCAAGCTCCGAGAAGCTCTAGCGATGACGATCGCCATATTACCCATCCTACAGAAGCTCGCACAGCTTCAGAACAAATGATGGCTCCTATAGCTAGCCAACGGCCAGCGAGTCAGTTGGGAAGCGTAAAACTGAGGCGCGGTTAGAGCTTCCCAAGCTACCTCTTACTCCACTAGCTGCTCTGCTAGCTGCAGTGTTGATTGGGTCCGCGCACCGAATGGACATGGGGCTCTGTCTAGGAGGAACGCTTGGGAATGCTAGAGAGGCGCTCTCGTAGGGTTCAGTTGCTGTTCAACACGGCGCGTTCAACGTAGACGTAGCTCTTGGGTCTCCCGCCGCGCAAGCGAGGATGTCTCCCGCGGACTGCTAGATGGGCGCTTTCTACGCCGGTATGAGAGCGATAGTGGTTAAGACCGAACAAGGCAAAGGCATCACGAAGGCATTGATTGTACGCCGTTTGAAGTCTAGAGAAAAGCTCCATCGTAGAGAACTACCAGAGCCGCCAAACAGGCACGACGAGCTCGAAAACCACCCATTTAGGGAGCTTTTCAAGAAGGCTAAACTTGATCATTTGTAGGAACACGAAAAGATGCGCTCATGGACCGAGATACTAACGCGTGATCCGCGCGCCCAGGGGCATAAAATTCTTGACTGCCAATGGGTATACGTGTACAAGTTTGACAAGCATGGTAGGTTCATGAAGGCGAAGGCGCGTCTGGTTGTCAGGGGCGATCAACAGCTCCGAAATGCAACTCAGAATACATACGCCACGACGCTCGTACGAAGATCCTTTAGAGCCATCATAGCCATTGCCGCGCGTTTCGACCTCGAGCTCCTGTAATTCGACGTAGTAAATGCTTCCGTCAACGCCGGACTCGATGAAGACGTTTTTATGCGCATGCCACTAGGGCATAGGCGCATAGGCTGGATCTTGAAGCTCAACAAGGCGCTTTATAGGCTCCGCCGCTTACCGCTTCTCTGGCAAAGGGAGCTCACGCAAGGGCTTAAGAAGCTCGGGTACACGTCGGTTCCCCACGAACTCTGCGCCTACACTAGGAATGGTGTCATCATCTTCTTCTACGTCGACGACATTGTCATCACCTTTAGGAACGTAATACGCAAAGAAGCGCTTGAAACGGTAGAACAGCTAAAGAAGCGATACTAGCTAATAGGCGGAGGCGACTTGCAATGGTTCTTAGGCATCGAAATCCTTAAAGACCGCCAGAAGCGCTTGATCTGGCTGTCGCAGTCGTCGTACATCGAGAAAATCGCAGCAATGGTAGAGTCAAGCCCTCCTACGCGCTCACCAATGACGAAGGATAAGCTCCCGCCCTTTGAAGGCACTGCCACGACGCGCAACATCACGAGATATCTACGAAAGATCGGCTCGCTACTCTATGCCGCTATCATCACGCGCCTAGACATCGCCTTTGCAACCTCACGGCTCGCACGCTTCACTACAAATCTAGGACCAGAGCATTAGAGAGCTACCAACCGAGTGCTCTGCTACTTGCGGCAGACAAGCACCATCGCCTTGCAGTTGGGAGGTGCGGACGACCTTCGGGTTGCTAGCGATGCCTCCCATGCCGATAACTCGCTCGACCGCAAGAGCAGTCAAGGATGCGCCATCAAGCTCTTCGGCGGGTTCATCGCCTAGCGCACCAATAAACAAGACACCGTCACTACATCCACCACTGAAGCGGAACTCCTCGTGCTCTCGTAAGTAGCCAAGGAAGGCCTTTACGTGAGCCGCATGCGCAAGGAGCTGGGCATCGACCTCGACACACCGCGTATCACCATCGAGTGCGACAACAAACAGACAATCCGACTCGTGACGGAGGAGCTCGCTAGACTGAAGACGAGCTTACGCCACGTCGATATCCACAACCACTGGCTACGTGAGGAATACACGCGCCAGAAAATCGACGTGGTATACACAGAGAGTGCCAAAATGATGGCTGACGGCCTCACAAAAGCACTCGGGCAAGGAACCTTCGAAAGCTTCAGGGAGTAGATGGGGATTGTGGATGTGAAGGAACAGCTCGCCGAGCGCAGGCTGGAGGAAGACAGTGCCACTTGAAGCTATTTAGAAGGATGGTTGGCTAGCCTCGCCCTCGCGGGCTTAAGTCGGCCCCCCTGGATTTCGGCCACCCCACTTTTCGGCCACTTGGCAAACCACACCACTTTTCCAACCACCCCATTTTCAACTTACTACAACTCAGTCAACCTTTGGCTAAATAAGCCCATTTTTCGACCAAATCTTCGCCAATATAAGATGGTTTATACCGAACAGGATTTGCAAGATGCGGTTGCAAAACACCACACCAGTCGCTCTTCAATTCGAAAAATCGCCCAGGAATTCGGTATTCCCCGGTCTACTATTCAGAGCCGGATTTACGGCCACCAGCCTCATTCAACTGCAGCCGAATCGCTCCAGATCCTTAGCCCGGTACAAGAAGCCCACCTTACGCAGTGGGTTTTGACCCAGGTAGCCCTCGGTCTTCCGCCAACGCATGTGCAAATCAGGGAGTTCGTGAGCCGGGTTCTCCATGCCCAAGGATCTAGCCATACTACTGTTGGAAAGGGTTGGATGACCCGGTTCCTTCGAAGGAATCCAATCCTCCGTACCTAGAGAGCCTGTAAGATCGACTCGGCCCGGATTAACGGAGCCACTGACTCAATCATACGTAGTTGGTGGCCACGGCTCCATGTCCCAGATATCAAGGCCATCCCACCGGCCTACCGGTATAACTTCGACGAATTCGGCCTAATGGAAGGCCAGGGCATCAACAGCTTGGTAGTTGGAAGCTCTCAAACACATACATTGCAACGCAAGGCCCCCGGTGTGACGGATCGGTTCTCAACCACACTCTGCAAGGGTTCACTGAAGGTATGATAACAAGGGTTGTGATCCGGTGAAGCCAAAGGGTTCACAACAAGATAGTGATCTGGTCTCAATGTTCACAGCGTAATGTAAGTGGCAATGAACAAGTTGTATTGCTTACTGAGGAAGTCCTTGACTCCCTCAACGAGTGACTAGCTAGCTATCTATATACTCGACGACTTCTTTGTCCTTGAAATCTCTTGTACCTGGATCATCTGGATCGTTGGCCGCTCCACACGATCCAACCTTTGTCTTGGATCATCTGGATCGTTGGCCGTTCCACACGATCCAGCTGATTGGTCCATCCCTTGTTCCCAATGATTGGCTGGCGGTGCGACCTGCGCCCCGCCTGCATGTGCCACGGCCCGCCTTCTGCGGCCAGTCCGTGACACCCGGATCACGGGCTTGGACTTCGTTTCTCGAATGTATCTCGGCTACGGGGGTAGCACTACCTCCAGCGGTCATTTTCAAGGGCCAGAGCGTTCAACAGCAATGTTTTCCAATCGAGATGGCTCCATTGAAGGATTGGCTATTCACTACAACCGACAAAGGCTGGATCAATAGGGTAGTAGCTC
>NW_026944159.1:0-21888 GCF_033296635.1 Dichotomopilus funicola
CTCTTTCTGCAAGCTTTCTCAATAACATAATAAACGCCTATCTGCATTCCGCCATGGGGCCAGTTTCTCACATTTTTAACTAATCTATATTAGCTTAATATATTAGCTATTACCTATATTAATCTATAATATAGTACCCCTTTTAGAAGGCTTTTATCCTAAAAGTCTATAGTACTCTTTACTTCTTCTTTCACTAATAAGTATCTTCCTCTTTCTTTCTATATTCTTCTATAGTTAATAAGATATTAGGTTATATATTTAAAATAAGATCGTCTACCTTAACTCTTTATACTAATTATCTTCTTACTATAGTACTATTATCTAATAGGTTATTAGTTATATAGCCTTATTCTTCCCTTATACCTTTTAACAATGGTTTCAACTAATCTGTTCTAGTTATATAAAGAATTAAGATACTGATAATAGAAATTCTATAGCTTCTCTAAACAATTCACCAGGTTTCCTACTAACCATTATAAGTTATTTTCTAGCCTAAAATCCAGTTATTTAACTAAATACTTTAATTATCCTTCTATAATTCTTAAATTAAATACTTCTTTGATATTCTATTTCTTTTCTTTATCCTCTACTTTAATATCTTTATCGAGCTATAAATATTTTAATACTAGTTCTAATAGTATTATATAAAAAAATTTTTATTCTTAACTTTATAGTTAATAATAGTATAAAGATATAGTTATTTTTAAAGATCTTTATTATTAATTTAATTATCTTATTAAAAGTTAATATAGGGTTAAAGGTATTATTTAATAATCTAGTTAAATTATTCTATTTAACTATCTATTTATATATAATATATTATCAATAGTTTATTCTTTATTTTAAACCTTATTATTAATATTTATTAACTAGAACTTTAATATAAATTAAATATTTTAGTTTATAATCTATTTTTTAATTATATATGAATTAATATAATATATTATTAATGTGTATCTATAAAGATTATATTTATTGATAACCTCTTTAATTTATTTTGTAAAGTATAGGAAATTATAATATTATCTAATTTTAATGGTTATTTTTTTAATTCTTATATATCTTGTAAGTTTTAACTAATAAATTTTAAATATAAACTCCTTTTAGTCTTTAATCCTAATATATACTTTATTATAATATTAAAGTTTTATTTTATTTAACTATAGATGAAAAATATATACCTCTAAATCTATCTTTTAGTTAGCTTATTCCCTATTAATAATAGTTGTTTAAAAGTCTTACTCTTCTTATTATTCTTTAAAAACTAAATAGTAATTTTTAAATAATTATAGTAATATATTTTAACTCTTTATCTATATAGATAGTTAAAGAAACTATAATTTTATGGTCTTTAATTAATTATAAAATACATTGAAATATATTATTGGATTATTATTATAATAATATAAATAAATATTTTAATAAATTATCATTCTAATAATGCATTTTTCTATTTAAGATATCTATTTATATATTTTCTATATCCTTTTTATAGAATCGGCTAATATCCTCTTTTAATAATAGTCCTTTAAAAGCATTTTAAATAATATATTCTACCTTAGATACCTAGAAACTACCGAGTTATATATAATCTATATTACCTTTGTAGTTAAGGGTTTCTAAGATAGAAGCTATAATTATCTTTAGAACTAAAGGGTACTTTAGATATTAAATATATAGTCTATAATCTAGATTTAGCTAATATTTACTTCTTTCAGGAACTTATATAGCCCTTTTTAGATAGCCTAAAGTCGGTAAAAATAGTAAGTATCCTCCTTTACCCCCTGATCCTAGAGAATTACCAGCTGTTTATCTATAAAAAGGGTTATCCCCTATAAGAGGGACTCCTCCTTCTAGACCTTAAGAAGGCTTATCTAGATTATAAAGAGGAGTTAGGCTACCTATAGTTTACTGCCTTTCCAGTCCTATTCCTATTAGGAGAGTATATTTAGAAAGGACGTTTAAGAACTAGATCAATATTTTGACAAAGTAAAAGTATTTTAAGATAAGTTATAGCTAGAAGAAGTATCTAAGGTTCTTATAGTGTATTAGGATTATAAAAGAGGTATTTATACTTTATAGTTTAGCTAACTATATTTTAAGATAGGGAATAATAACTAGTAATTCTATGTAATAGATTATATAGTTATATTTAGCTATACTTAACTTTATAGAGTAATAAGCTATAAGGTATAATACCTTATCTTTACCCTTTTATAAAAGGTAGCCCTTTAATACTTATCTTAAGTAGTCTATTTCGAATACTATCTTTTGATTAAGATCCTATTAAGTAAAGATTAGCTTTAATACAAACTCAGCCTTTAAAGACTTAAATACCTATAATTCTTCTAGTCCCTAGTAAAAGAGAATACCCTTCTTTATTAGGTTAGTTAATAGGTCTATCTATTTAGAGAAGTTCTAAATAAAGTCTCAGTGGAAATTTATAAACCTAAGAAAACTCTATGTACCCCTAAGTTTTATTAATACCTCCTATTTTCTAGTAGCCTTTTGCTTTTTAAGGTCTAGCTAGACTTAAGCTCTAGCTTTAACAATATAATCTAGATATTTAACCTCTTTTATTATAAATATATACTTTTCAGAATCTAAGGTTAGACCTATAGTCTTTAGCTTACTAAAGATAAGTCTTATCTATTATAGGTATTCCTTTTTATTCCTATTAAAATAGACTAGAACGTTATTAAAATAAGCTATAATAAAGTTACTAAATACTAAACTAAAGGTATTATTAATATATTATCAAAAGGTTATAGACGTAATAATAAGGCTAAAGGGATATATTAACTATTTAAAGAGGTTAAACCTTATTTAAAATATAGTAAGATATTTCTATCCTTTAGCTACTTAAATATAGTAGAAGATAAAATAGATATCCAGTTTTATAAACTACTTTACCTTTATAAGGGATTAAAGTATTTCTTTAATTAGTAGGATAAAGTACTAATTTTACATTATAATCTTATTCAAGCCCTAGTAATTAATATAAAATCTTTATCCTTCATCTCCTTTTTTTATAAGAAGGACTAATATTATAGCTATTAATAAATTAGCTTTAATCTATCCTTTATCTATTAACTTAATAACATACTTTTAAACTTCTAGTAAATAATCTTTTAATATATTATATAATAGGCCTTATAGGAGTTTAAGGACCTTATTATCTAGCTTTATCTTAAGCTCAATATAGTGATTATCCTTTCTTTAATAAAGGGATGGATTATTAGATATATTCTTATTAAAGAGATTAGTAAAGTTATAGAGTTCTACTAATAGGTCCTAAAATAGGTCTAAAATAGAAATATATTTCTCTTCTAAGACTGTTAATATTTTTTAAATACTTATTAATAATAGGGTCCTTTATAGACCTTAAGTACTACCTTTTCTCTATGAACTCTATATTAAAGTAGTAAATACTATTTCCATTATTTAGGTTATCTTAGATAGTTTTTAATATATTAAATATTCTTTAATAATGAGTTTTAGCTACAATTTAATTATTAGTATACCCTTTCTTAGATCTATAACTACCCTTTAATACTATATCTAAAGGAGATCTAATAATATATTATAGTCTAATCTTAAAACTATACAAAACGATATTTAACTCTTCTGTCTATTCATATCTGTTATTACCTATATTATCTAATAAATCTTTAACCTATGCTTAACCTCTGTTATAGTCTTTAATATCTAGGGTTATATTAAGTCTAAATACTTAAGTCCTAATATCTAATATAATCTTTTATTAATTGTATTATAGCTTAAATAGCTACGCTATTATATAATTAAAATGGTTTATAAGGATGGGGATTGGGAGGAAGGGAGAATCTATTCTATAGACAATCTTTACTAACTTTTTACTTAGGTAGTTAAATACTTATAGCCCTTTTATAAGACTTTGCTTAAAGGCTAGGCTTTTCCCTACTAGATCTAATATCTCTTTAATAACTCTTATATCCTTTAACTAAAGGTAGTTAACTTTAACTAGGCTATAACTGGGCTAGGGTTTAGCTATTAATATTAATAAATATTTAGATTAGAAATATCCTTAGTTACTATATTAGAGGTAGACTCTAGTCTTGCGTTATGCTTATAAGATATTATTACTAATCTATTTTACTTACCTCTTATCTTTTAATTACTATCCTTTCTTTCCTTTATTTTATCTATTCCTTTTACTACTCTGATTCTTATTAAACTAAGCTTTAGTAATTTCTATTATTAATATATTGCTATATTTATCTTTAGCTAGTTTAGCTAAGACTAGCTTTTAGAAGCTCTTTTCTAGAATATAGTTAGATTTAATTTATATACTTTATTATAACCATTATAACTTACCCTATATATAAGTACTATATGATAGAGCTTCTTTATAATTACTATCTAGAGTTTAATAATATAAATAGTATCTAATTAATTAATTATACCTATCTACCTATAATATCTTTTCTTTAAAATATACTATACAGGAGAAGAAAGACTTTATTAAGGTTTAATATAAGATTTAAAGCTTTATATTAGTAATCTACTAATTATAAAGGGTAGAATAAATATTATCAAGATAGGAGATAAATAACTTTAGACTAGACCTTTACCTTTAGATATATCTAGATAAATAGCTATTAATCCTAGGCTTCTCCAATAAATATGTAGTCTATTTATAGTATTTATTAGATCGTTATCTTCTAGGCTATAAAGGATTTCTTAGTATTATTAAAATAGGGAATATTCTTCGTTAGTTTCCTTATAAGAGAGGGTCTAGGTAGAGGCCTACTTAATAGTATATCTTTAAGAAAAGGGGGGTTAACTAGCTTTAAAGGGTTATCTAAAGAAGGTATATTCTAGACGTAATAAAGTACTACCTATATTCGTTTCTTACTACATAATAAACTCCTATACTTTTTAAAGCTTACTAGCTTAGCCTATAAAAGTGGCCTAGAATACCTGGAACTAGGCCTGAAAGAACTTTATAAAGTCGGTATATAGGCCTGGTTCCATACCTAAGGTACTAGCTAACATTCTAATATTGTATTGTCTATAGGTTATTATTGTTCTTCGTTCAGAGGAAGCTTTCTTAAATATAAGGAACTGACCCTATAGTAGAATATAGATAGGCGTTTATTATATTATTGAGAAAGCTTATAGAAAGAGAACTACCTAGGGCTCCTTATATCCTGATGTCCCTCCCCCCCTGATATACATGCTTAGAGGTTGGGTACCTCAGGCTCTACCTCCGAGCTGGGTCTGGGATAGGTGCGGGCCTAGAGCTAGAACAGCCCTGGCCTGCGAATGTCTTGGAAGAGGAAGAGCCCCGCTACGTCAACCTAAGGCCATCGGCCACGATCCAACACTACTGCTCATGGCCAAGGCCTTACGGGAGTATGGCCCTAGGCCTGAGCCCTTGACACCTATAGTAGAGAATATAGATTGAAGTCCTTTATTAATATTACCTATCTTTATAGAAGCTATTATCCCTATAGAGCCTAAATTATCCTAATCTCTTCTTTAAAGCTATATATTAATTAGAACTCTACTTCCTGCATCTTTATCCCTAGGAACTATACCTTATAAAACCTCTTCTTTATCTTATAATCCTACTATCTTATATTAAACCTTTTATTAATAAATACTACTATTCGCCCCTTTAACCTATATATTAGTCCTTCTCTAAACCATCCTTCTTTTAAGGTTAATAGGATAATAACCATAAAGTACTTTAGATAATACTTACTAAAATAGTCTATTTTACTATAGTTAAAATAAATCCTACTATTCTAAAAGGCTTATTTCTATTCTAAGGTTTATATAGGCCTTCTAGATAAAAAACTATATTACCCATTAGATTAGTCTAATAGTTTAACTAATTATTCTTCTATTCCTTTTAGATACGGGATCCTTTTTAAAAGTTACCTTAGCAATATTTCTAATAATAGTTATAGGCTAGGTATTTAAAGTAAGTTATACTAACTATACTCTACATAAATCTATTATAATTCAAATCTATATTAACTATAAGAGCCTTAAATACTTTATAATAACTAAAGTGTTAAATACGTAATAGTTAAAAATCGATAGAGTTCTTATTAGAGTTTACCTTTATAATTAACTATAAGAAAGATATAGAAAATATATCAATAGATACTGTAAATAAAAGGACTAACTATTAGAATAATAATATATTAGAAAATTTACTAATATTACTATAATAATAGATAAATAGTACTCTTTACTATACCTTATAACTAATTAAAGAATATAAGATTATAACTATTTACTAGTAAATAGAGGAAGAAGAGGTATCTCTATAACTATTTATAAAGTATTATATAGTTAGTTTTTAAGGAAGAAAGAGAATAATAGGACTTTTAAAGAACTATTATTAATAAGGAATAATGTCAAGGGCTCAGGCCTAGGGCCATGCCCCCGCAAGGCCTTGGCCATGAGCAGTCGTGTTGGATCGTGGCCGATGGCCTTGGGTTGACGTGGCGGGGCTGTCCCTCTCCCGAGACACTGGCGGGCCGGTGCCGTTCCAGCTCCGGGCCCACACCTATCCCGGACCCGGCTCGGAGGGAGAGAAAGTACCCTCTCTAGATTATATAGAATAAGGCCTATACCTATGAAGCTACCCTGGATATTACTCTTGGTAATAGAGGTAAAGAAGGCTATATAAAAGGTATAGAGGAACTCGAGCTTGCTTATATAGTTGATATATATATATATATTAAGTCCTTGATCTGGTAGCTATATACCTGCTTCAACGGCCTAAAGCACCTAATATCAAGTGGCTAGAGGAGGTAGGAGGAATATAGAGGTATATAGAGTGTAATAATGTTATTCTACTGGCAATAGAGCTTAAATTCAGTAGAGTAGTAGCTCTTATAGCCATCGAGGATCAATAACTGGTATTTACCCCTTATATAAGGTGCTATATAGAGGTTAAAGTACTTGATCTAATCCAGGCCTATGTGAGAAACTGGCCCTATGGCGGAATGCAGATAGGCGTTTATTATGTTAATTGAGAAAGCTTGCAGAAAGAGAACTACTTGGGGTTGTGCCTTGCTCATGGCTCCTTATATCCTGATGTCCCTCCCCCCCCTGATGTGCGCGCTCAGGGGTCGGGCACCTCGAGCTCCACCTCCGAGCCGGGTCCGGGACAGCCCCGGCTCGCGAGTGCCTCGGGAGAGGGACAGCCCCGCCACGTCAACCCGAGGCCATCGGCCACGATCCAACACGACTGCTCATAGCCCTAGGCCTGAGCCCTTGACAGCCTACTATATTAGTAGCCTAGCCATTGTCGGTGGTTATAATATACCAGTTAGCTAGGAGGTTATACTTGGTATACCAGTTGGCGAGGTGGTACTATATAGCCAAGATAATAAAGGGGGGGATAACCTAGCTAAGGGTATTAATACCCTATATCACCGTTACCCATTTATAGTTACTAGGCTAGGCTAGCTTTACCTTATTAAGGCCATCTAAGGTTATAACTACCATACCTACGACTATAGATATATAATATACCCCCTGCTAGTAAGCTCTAGGCCTATAACTTCGTCAAACGCCAGCCAGAGCTCTAAATATATTATATATATCGATATAACTACCAGAGGGTAAAGTATAAAGATCCAAAGGTTGTTAATAAGTGGTTTTCCCATGTATAGAATGTTAAAGCTAAGTATAGTATTATAGAGGACGATATCTATAACTTCGACGAGACTAGGTTTATAATAGGTATTATCTTAGTTGGTAAGCTATATCTTCTATACTAGTAAGTCTTAGTAGAAATGTTTACTTAGATAGCTCAATTATATATTGAACAATAGCCTTCTCTTTAGAATCGGTAAGCCGATGTAAGTTAGCTGGAATATTGTGTTATACAGGTATACCATTTCGTCGGTGACGTAGGGTTGATTCTGGTACATTGTATAGCTTAGCTATGGCGCGAAGGCTTAACTTTCTGTCATTTCGAATAGCTTTAAGGGCTAAGATTACCCTCGCTTCTTTTGACGTAGGAGGTATATTGGATTGTAGAACAAATTAATGTTAAGTGTAGATAGGACGTGTCGTGGTTGAGAGTACGCCACTCGCTTATAAAGTACATTAGTTATGTTTATAATTCCTATATATCCTTTAAGTTATAAGTGTTAATATAGATCTTATTATAATATCAAAGCTTTATTCTCTTTAGTTATAGAACTAAAGATATTTACTTTTAGGTTTATCTTTTAATTAGCCTATTCCTTATTGGTAAAAGTTTTTTAAAAACTGTATAATACTCTATAAATAATTATAAAGATATCTTTTCTTTTTCTATCTATTTGTAAATAACTATAATCTTATAGTCTTTATTCAGTTATAAAATATAATAAAGGATATAATTTATCTATTGTTGTAGTGATATTAATAAGCCTTCTAATATATTATTATTCTAATAATTAATCCTTCTATTTCAAGTATCTATTTATATATTTTCTATATCCTTTTTATAGTTAATTATAATGTTAAATTGTAATAAGAACTAAATATCTTTAGTTTATTATTTATTTAAGACTTTGGTTATTTTCAAGTATTTAAGGTTCTTATAGTTAATATAGATCTATGCTAAATAAACAGTTCTATTAAACTAAATTCATTATTTTTAAAATACTTTAATAATAGTAAATAGTTCTTTTTTATTGATAAAGTAATTAAAATAAAGCTTATTTAGCTTGTTAAAAAAATATTGTAAAATATAACTTTTTATTTTTATCCCTCGATTTAAATTATCCGCTAATTGTAAATTTTAATATATTAGCTTTGATTTTAAGAAATTGGATAAAGTTTAAAAATGAAAGTATTAGGTCTATTTATATACTTTATTAAATCCTTTAAAATATCTAGTTTTAGATATTCCCCTATTTAAACTCTACTTCCTTTTTAATAAATTTATATAGTAGTTATATAATATTACTAAACTTCTAGATAAATATCTAAATAAAGTTTATAAATCTAATAAATTCTTAAACCCTAATAATATTAATCGATATTAGTTACTTTATAATTATCTAGATCTTCTAAGGTTTAATTTTAAATTTATCTAATGAGATTTTATATTTTAAGAAAACTATTTTCTAAATGTAAAACTTACTCTTTCCCTTATTAATTAATATCTAATGTTAATATAATATATTAAATATTTATTCTATATATTATTAGTATTCTTCAAAAATTTTATAGTAGATAAAGATATTATTTAAATTATATATCCTAAATTTATTGAAATAAGGTCAAATAATATAATGAATTATAGTTTAGAATCTTACTAGTATAGTAGTAAACTTAAATAGTATTATTAAATCTTTAAAATATCTATAGAATATTCTAAAAGTTATCTTCTCTTTATCCTCTTCTTTAATATAAATATAGATATATATTATTAATAGATTAATATAAGTAAAATATTATACTTTCGCTAATTAGTTTTCAAACTTTAAGATTACAGGCACAGGGTATTAGTTTTCATTATCTCTGTATTTAACTATTAATAGTCTATATATATCTTAAATATCCTATTTTTTTTAGGAATAAATAATATTAGGTAACGTGCTTTATAAGCGAGCGAGACACTAAGTTCTTGGCACGACGTGTCCTTCTTCATCCACCTTCAACAACGCATTTTTCCTACAACTAAAAATGTCTTCGCCTTCAAAGGAAGCTAGGGTAACCTTAGCCCTTAGAGCTCTTGAAAATAACACGAAACTAAGCCTCTAAGCTACGGCTAAGCTCTATAACGTGCAACTTCAACCCTCAGCCACCGACGTACTGGCCGGCCTATACGACGTGATACTACGCCTAACTCACACCGGCTCACTGATTCAGAGGAGAAGGCTGTTATTCAGTACGTGATTAAGCTATCTGAATGAGCATTTCCACCTAGGCTCGCTAGTATAGAAGATATGGCCAACGAACTACTATATATACGTGATAAGCCACCTGTCGGCAAGCTTTAGGCCTATAACTTCATCAAATGCCAGCCTACCCTCCATATACGTTATATATATAGATACAACTACCAGAGGGCTAAGTACGAGGATCCAAAGGTTATTAGTGAGTAGTTTACCCTTGTATAGAACGTCAAGGCCAAATATAGTATTGTAGATGACGATATCTATAACTTCGACGAGACTGGGTTTATAATAGGCATCATCTTTATAGGTATAGTAGTTATAACCTTAGATGGCTATAGCAAAGCAAAGCTAGCCTAGCCTGGCAACCGTAAGTAGGCAACTGTGATATAGGGCATCAATACCCTTGGCTAGGCTATCCCCCCCTTTATTATCTTGGCCGTATAGTACCACCTCGCCAACTGGTATACCGAATATAACCTCCTAGCCGACTGGCGTATTACAACCACCGACAACGGCTAGACCACCAATATAGTCAGCCTAAATTAGATCAAGCACTTCAACTTCCATATAGTACCTTATATAAAAGGCAAATACCGGTTATTGATCCTCAACAGCCATAAGAGCTACTACTCGACTGAATTTAAGCTCTATTACCAGCAGAACAACATTATTACACTCTATATACCTCTACATTCCTCCTACCTCCTCCAGCCACTCAATATTGGCTGCTTTAGGCTGTTGAAGCAGGTATACAGCCACCAGATCAAGGACTTAATATATATATATATCAACCATATAAGCAAGCTCAAGTTCCTCTACACCTTTTATACAGCCTTCTTTGCCTCTATTACCAAGAGCAATATCCAGGGTAGCTTTACAGGTATAGGCCTTATTCTATACGATCTAGAGAAGGTACTTTCTAAGCTAGATATCAAGCTTTCTATACCAATACTACCAACCTTATAGCCTGGTACTATATAACCTTAGGTCTTCCAGACACCCTATAACCCTTAAGAAGCCAATATACAGTTAATACTTATTAAGACTTATATTACCAACTATTAAAACAGCTCCCCAACCTCGATATTAGCTACTATAAACCAGCTTACTAAAGGTATAATAGCTATAATATATGAGGTGGCTCTCCTACGCTCCGAGGTCTCTTCGCTCTATAAGGCCAACGATGCACTCAGCAAGCGCCGGAGAGCCAAAAGGACACATATACAGCTTAGAGGATCGCTTACAGTACAAGATGCTAAGAATCTACTAGACCAGGAGGCCGTGGTTAGGGAGGTGGCGCAAGAAAAGGAGCCGGATAGTAGTAGTATAGGGGGGGCTTATATAAAGGTTCGGTACTGTGGTATATACGGCAAGCCTGGCCATAATACCTATACGTGCCAGGAGGATACAGAAGGATCTGATTCAGCTGTTTCTGATGTAATTGTAGTTAGTTCCTAGTGTTTTTGCGTTGTAATTGAGGATAGTTGTACTAGTATCGTAAAAAGTGTCTCGCTCGCTTATATGTCTCGCTCGCTTATAAAGCACGTTATCTAATAGATAAGGTTAATAGCTATATATATCTAATCTTTAGGTTATTATCTAAATATTTCTTGAATTTAATATTTTATTTTTTATTCGTATAGTAGACCTTAGAGAACTTTAATTATATTCCTTCTTTAAGTTTAATCTTATAATCCTAGGGTCTATATTTTGGAAGTGCTTTAAAGTATTTAGCCTTTTTATCCTAAAGCTCTCTTAATTGATAATTAGATATATATTAACTTTTACTAGATTAATAACGATGCTAAGGATTATCTAATAATAGGCTCTAATGTCTTTAAAACGCTCTTTAATTATATTAAAGCTAAATAGTTTATTAAGATTAATATAATTTAAGCTTTTAACTAACTGTTAATAAATGAAGGATCCAAATATTTAACTATCTTATTAATAGTATTATAAAAAAGCTATATAATAAATAGTAATTTGATCTAGTTATTCTATTAGAAAGTAATATTAAATTAAAGGTGTTATTAAACTATTTAGTTATATTATTTATCTATTTATCTATTTATATGTAATATATCATTACAAGTTACTGTTTATATTAAATCTCATTATTAAGGTTTACCGAAACTTTAAAGTAAATTTAATATTTTAAGCTATTATTTATTTGTTTAACTATATATAAATTAAAATAATATATTAATAGAAAATATTTGTAAGTTATTTTATTATCTAGATTTTCTTATGAAGTAGGAAGTAAATGTATTCAATAAGGTTATTTACTACTATAGCAATACTATTTATTTAAAGTCTACTAATTAAAATTTAAAGGATATATAGAATTTGAAAGATAACTATTAAACTTAAATAATACTATAACCTTCTATACCTTAAGGAAAAGGTTAAAGAGATTATTAATAAATATGAGCTTTATACATCATTATAACCTTTATCTATTATTAAACTAATAGAATCTCAAGATCTTTATGATATAAATAATATATAATACTATTGTTATAATAATAAACAGACTTATCAAATAAATCTATTCCTTATCTTACAAAAGTATTTACATAGTAGAATAATTTATAAATATCCTAAAGAGCTAATTAAAATACTTTAACCTACTAGGTAAATTTAAAAAAACGACTTAAAGCCTTTTAAAAGGCCTATTAACCTTTATGATTAGAAATAAAAAAGTAGGTTATATAATATAGATAGAGCTAATATAGATAAAGACTTTAAGATAATTTGTTATTTAGTTTTATTAAAGTAGCTATAGTATAATATAAAGAAAGAATAAAATAAATAACTTTAGATCATAATCTAGTAGAATTAACTGTAAACTTTAATATTAATAGATAAAGGGGTAGAATTTAACTTTAATAACCTTATATTTATTCATTAATATTAAATCCTTTAAAGGATTAAAAATACTTTACAAATGGTATAAAGGCGTTTCCTTGTTTAATAGATATAGAGAAAGAAAGCCTTTAAATATTATAATTAAAGGTAAACCCATATAAGTAGTATTTAATATTATAGATACAAACCTTATAAATGATATAATCCTAAAGGTATTATAATAGTAGAAATATACTCTAGATGCTAGTTAAAAGGATAGTAGCTATTTATAACTATATAAAGTAGAGGAATATTTAACTAATATTGAAAAGAATATACATTAAAAGCTATAATAAAATACAATATAAGAGTATATATTCGTTATAAGCCTATTAATAATAAGAAATAGGTCATATAAAGTAAGTTACTTTAGATTCTTTAAAATATAGTATATAATAATGAAAGAAGGTATAGTATCATTAAAAGGTTATTAGTATTTTAGTTATAATAATAGGTAAGCTAAATTAAAGTAGTTAATATTAAGTCTAATGGATAATAAATTAATAAATTTAAGGTAGTAAATATACAGTATAAAAATAAGTTTAAACATCTGTTATAATAGAACTATAAAAACAAAAGTATTTATAATATCCCCTATAAATATAAGGGATATATAATATTCTAATCTGAATACTTTAAAGGGCTTTTTACCTATAGACTATAGGACTATAAGATTTAATTTAAAACCGGGTATAACTAAAGTTTTTTAAGGTATATTATATTAATAGAAAATAAGATATGAAATTAAAGAAATATTTAAACGATAATCTAAAGATTAGATATATCTAGCTATTAACATTATTAGCTAAATAGCTAGTATTATTTATCCTGAAAAAGGATAGGAAATTCTAGATATGTATAGATTATTGATAATTAAATAATAACACAATTAAAAACTAATACCCCTTACGATTGCTTTTATAGTTATAAGATGAGTTAGTTAAAATATAATACTTTATTTACTTTAACCTATTAACTATATATAGATATTTATATTTATACTAAAGAAGAGGATATAAAGAAGAAAGCTTTTTTAATACTTCATTGGTATTTCAAAGTTCTAGTAATATCTTTTAGGCTTATTAATACCTTAATAAGTTTATAATACATTATTTAGATAATATTTTTATTTATTTTAAAAATATTTAAGCAATACTGATAATATGTATAACTATAAGGATTCAAATATACTTTATTAATATTAATTATCGGTTTATAAGGAAAAGAGTAAGTTTTATATTTAAATGATAGTTTTTCTAAAGTATAAAATCTTATAAGAAAGAGTTAAAATTAAACTATAGAAGATCTATATAATTACACTCTAACCTATATTAAGTACTATTATACAGGTCTAAGGTTTTATTAGATATATAAACTTTATTAAGAAGTTTAAAGAAATTATATAACTATTATATAAACTTACTAAGGAAAGGAGTAAAGTTTAAATAAGAGGCATAAATATTTTATAAGATCTAAAGTTATATTTTAGTTGACTTTATAATTTTATTATAAGACTTTAATCTATCATTTAAAGAAAAAGCAAATATATTCAACTTTATAGTTAAAGGATAGCTAGAACAAAAGGAGAGAGATAAAAAGCTATATTTAATAATATTCTTTTAAAAGAAGTTAGATAGACTTTTTTACCTATTCTATTTATGATAAAGAGTTACTCGTTATTATTAAAGCCTTTTAAAAATCGAGACTATACTTTAATCGGATTAATCATCGAATAAAGATCTATATAGATAATAAAAACCTTAAATACTTTATTACTATTAAGGTTTTAAATAGATAATAAATGTAATAAATAAAGTTCTGATTAGAATTTAAATTCATAATTAACTATAAAAAATATATAAAAAATATAGAAAGACATATCTTAAATAGAAAAATAGATTATTAGAATGATAATTTAGTAAAAGATTTATTTATATTATTATAATGATAATCTAATATTATACTTTAATATACTTTATAATCAATTGAAGATTATAAAATGATAGTTATTTATCGATAGAAAAAGTTTTAAACTATATTATTATAACTATTTATAGAATACTATATAGTGTATAAAGAATAATAAAACAGATAAGGTTTTTAAAGAATTATTATTAATAGGGAATAAGCTAATTAGAAGATAGACCAAGAAGTAAATACCTTTAACCTATAGTTAGATAAAATACAGCGTTAATATTATAGTAAGGTATATATTAGGATTAAAGACTAAAATAACATTATATTTAAAATATACTAGTTAAAACTTAAAGGACATATAGGAATTAAGAAAATAGCTATTAAAATTAAATAACACTATAATTTCTTATATCTTAAAGAGTAAGTTAAAGAGGTTATGAAGAAATATAACCTCTATAAATATATATAAACGCTATAGGCTATTATAGCTATTATCTATTATTAAATTACTAGAATCTAAAGAGCTTATAATCTAAATAAAATATAATAATATTCTTATTAAAGTAAATAAACTTATTAAACAGACCTATTTCCTATTCTATAAAGAGATTTAAATAGTTGAATCATTTATAAATATCTTCTATTAATATATTGATTATATTAATTTATATTTGGCTAAGAAAAATAGATTATGGATTAAGATATTAAATTTATATTAAAATTTTAATAAATGCTAATAATAAGATTTAAAAGAAACAGTAAACTATTAATGATATATTATATATTAATAGATAGTTAAATAAAATAACTTAATTTAATTATTAAATAATAGCTTTAACGTATCTTATAAGCGAGTGGCGCACTGATAAGGGCTCTACTGACATTCAGTTGTCACACTAAGAGCTAATTCCCGGTTTAATCCCAGGTGTTAGTGCTGTAGCAAAATTTCAGTGCAACCCTTATCAGTGCGCCACTCGCTTATATACGTCACTCGCTTATAAGATACGTTAACTTTATATTAACTTCTAATAATATAATTAAGTTAAATTATTATTAATTATATAACTAGCCTAGAATACTATCGAGATTAAGATAATAAAGGTTATACTATACTTTATGAAATTTGAATAAAAACCCAATCTATAATAAGGATTCAATATTAAAATACCTTACGTTATTATTAAAGTAGATAAAATAAATTTACTGTATCTAATATTTAAATAAAAGCTTAAGTTTATAAAGATAAAAATAGAAAGATTTTATAACTAGAAAAGGTTTAAAAAAACTTTATTTAAAAAGAAGAGATAAACTTTACTTTATTTTTTAAAATGTTAAAATTAAATAGTCCAATAGGAAATCTAATTTTAAGAAGATCAGACTATTTAAAATTAATAAAAAGATCTTTAAAAATAACTATACATTGATACTACTATTTACTATAAAGTTAAAAATAAGCGTTTTTTATATAATACTATTAGAACTAATATTAGAATACTAATTTAATAATGATATTAAAGTAAAGGATAAAGAAAAGGAATAGGATATAAAAGAAGTATTTAATATTAAAATTATAAAGGGTTAATTAAAATACTTAGCTAAATATCTGGATTTCAGGCTAAAATATAATTTATAATAGCTAGTAGAAAATTTATTTAATTACTAAAAGAAGCTATAGGATTCCTATTATTAATACTCTAATTGCCTTATATAATTAGAGTAGATTAGTGAAAGCTATTATCGAAACATATAGGGGAAGAACTAAGACACGAAAGTTAAAGAAAAAAAACGATAAAGTTATAATAGAAATTAAACCTACAATCTGATATAAATAGATTAATAAACTTGAATCTAGAATTTAAAATAGTTAAACTATCATATATAGAGATATATACTACTATTATATTATATAACTATCTTATTTATTAAAAAAGAAGAAGATCGATATAAGTAACGTTTTAAGTAAAAAGGATATTAATATTAGTAGAAAAAGGATTAGATAACGTTAATGTAAAAGCCTTAAAAATATCTATACTAATAATAACTATTATCTCCTTTTATTTAACGTTCTTTAATTCTTTTATTAATTTAATATCCTTTAATATAGTCTATATTATCTTTTTAAACTATATCTATTTCTATTGTTATAATTATAGGACTTACTCTTCTATAACTATAAGTTTATCCTTCAGTTTCTACTATTAAGATATAATAGTTTAAAGTTATATAACGTATCTTATAAGCGAGTGACGTATATAAGCGAGTGGCGCACTGATAAGGGCTCTACTGACATTCAGTTGTCACACTAAGAGCTAATTCCCGGTTTAATCCCAGGTGTTAGTGCTGTAGCAAAATTTCAGTGCAATCCTTATCAGTGCGTCACTCATTTATATGCGTCACTCGCTTATAAGATACGTTAAGGGAGATATTAAAATATTATAGTTTATTTATTTTAGATATATATATTTGATATAATGAGAAAAGTTAACTATAAAAACCTTATAACAGCCAAAGCCTTTTAATAAATAAGAGGAATAAAGCTATATAACTAATAGTCTATTAGATAATAGTATTATAGTAAGAAGATAGTTAATATAAAGAGTCAAGGTAGATAATTCTATCTTAGATATATAGTCTAATATCTTATTAACTATCTATAAAAGATATAACAGGGAGAAGATAATACTTATTAAAGGAAGACGAAAAGTATAAAATACTATAGGCTTTTAAGATAAAAAGCCTGTGAAAAGAGATATTATATTATAAACTAATATAGACTAGCTCATATAAGCTAAGTAGAAGTAGGTATAAAGGTGATTATAAGACTACTAGAATGATTACTATAATTACTACTAGTACTGGATAATAATTATAGGAGTTATAATATAATCGCTATAATTATAGTATAAGGTATTTTAGGATGTTCTCTAGCTAAATAGTATATATTCATTCGTTCTAAAGGACTCCAGAAGTTCTCTAGTAACTAATATAACTTATTTATTACAACTTACTTAATATAGTAAACATTAAGACCAGGTTATTTTTTTATTATAGACCCTTTAGCTTTACTGAATTATAACCCTTAAGCCTTACCTTCAATAAACCCTTCCAAAGTATAGTTAAGAACGATTCGTCACATTTCATAACATCTAAGAAATAAATTAGGGTATATAGTAGGGAATATATTACTATATAAACAGTTACAATCCCCTTTATAAAGCACTTCCTTACAAATATATAAGAATATATTATACAAGGATTACTAGTGCTTTTATTTGGGTACATTAATTCTATTATCCCTATATATTAGGATTATAAAACTAACTATACCTTTAGATATCCCTTAATTATTAGATCTACTATTATGCCTTTAAGTACTGTAGCATAACGCTAGATTACATATCCTATATATATATATATTCATTTTAGATAGGCTCTATATAGTAAAGCCTTTTAGCCTAAAACTTAATAGCTATCAATAGTAATTATAAATATATTTCCAATATATATATTTGGCTTCTAGAGCTTTAAATAATAGAGCCTATAGTATCTCTTAAAATGTTATTATTAGAAATACCTTTACTTTTAATATCCCTAATATCCTTCTAGCTATCTAAAGGAAAGTTAAGTTATAGTTTTTATAGTATATATTCCTAAATATTTACCTAAGTATCTAGTAGATTAGATAATAGTACTATAGGAGTTAATAATCTAGATTATTATATATCACATAGACAATTAGTAGCGTTTAAAGATTAACTACTTCTAATCTTGGGTTAATTAGACCTAAGATCTAAATATTGATCTAGAATATAAAGTATATTTTACCTCTAATAGGTTGTTTAAGCTCCTTAATAATGACTTTAAAAGTCTCAACCGTTCTATATATAACTATAATTAATTCCTAGTTATATAACTCGTTTAAGGATTTATAGAATTAATCCTCTCTAAACTTAACATTATATATAAAGAATACTCTATATACTAGAATCTAGATCTAAAATACATCAGTAGCTTTATAGCTAACCAAAAATCTAATATATATCCTAGGTTCTATTTTAAATAACCTCTTTTCCCTCCCTATCTCCTTTACTCTATCGAACAGATACATATAGCACCTATATATATAAACACTCTCTTAGTTTAGATCAAGGTCATTAGTAAACATAAGACTAAATGTTAGATATAAGATCTTAAAATAATTATAGAACTAAGCTACTAGCTTCTCGTTTAAAGACTATTAGTAGTTATATTAGAAGGGACTTATATTATAAAACTATACTATTACTTATTAGATCCTTAACTAAAGGCCAGATAGAAGGTTTATTCCTATACATATCTTAATACTTTTTATAATTATCTCTAGACTAGTATATTCTATACTACTATTTAATTTTGATATATTAAATTATTATTATTATTATTTCCTATACCGCTATACCCGCCAGGGTATACTAGTCCCTCTACTACTAAATACAAAGGAAACTGTACTATCCTAGCTTTTTAATCCTATACCTATCTATTATAAAAGAAAAGAAGGCCCTTTACCGGCCTTTAGATAAAACTAGCCTTTACTTATAGACTTTATCTCAAGCTTCCTAACTAGCCTATATTCCTATAGCTCGTTAACGTCGATTAACTAATCTAAAACCTTCTTTATTAGCCTATTAGGTTAGTTACTTACCTCCTATAGAATAGTTTATAGATCCTATTAGAATTAGATCTTTTAATAGTTCTATAGCTTTTACCTTAATAGATTAAGGTATTATACTATTAGGTATTTTATTATCTTCCTTCCCTTCTTATATTTATAGTAGGGTATAATAACCTTTAGAACCTTCCTTTTAAATAGATATTCCTATAGTCTAATATCTATAATTTAGTCCTAAGCTAATAGTAAGCTTTAGACTTTTATTAAACCTTTATATCTCTTTAGCCCTCCTTTATAAATATATTAGCTAAGGTATTTCTATTAACTACCTTATTTACTAGTCCCTATTAGTCTACCTTCCCCTTTTTCTATTAGGCCCTTTAGCCTATTTTTACTACCTCTTTAATATTCTCTTTCTTTTTCCCTCTCCCTTTAGTTCTTTATTTTTCTACTCTTTACTTCCTTATAATCCCTTTATTCTCCTTTACCTTTATTAGGCTTAATAGACTATATAATATCCTTCTTCCTCAGGCCCACTTTCGTTTAAACTTTTTATATTGTTTATTATAGCCTTTTTAACGAAGTTATCTATTAATATATACTCTATTTTAACCTAGCCTTTAATTATATGGCCTTTTTCTAAAGGTAGGTTTAAAGTCTTTTAGCCTTTTATTTAGATAAAGGTCTAACGGGGGGATCTCTATTTTTATCTTTAGATACTTTATTAAAGTTAATTTATAGGCTTTAATAACTATCTTTAAGCTTTTATTCTAGTCCTTTATAAGGTCTTTAATAAGACCCTTTACCTCTTTCTCTAGCTTTATCAGTTAAATTTAATTAAAGGCTTTAAATATAATTGTACTTTTAATATACTTTATATAAACCTGCTACGCCGTTATTAGACTTAACCTTGAAATCTTTACTATAAGCTTTAATAAAGTAAAGTCTTGAATCTTTAACTTCTTCTCTAATATTTATTAATAAACCTTTTACTTTAGCCGTTAATCTAATTAGATTTTTAACAACTATATTAACTTCTATAGCTTTGTGGTATTATTATCCTCTCTCCTTTTTAAAACTATTAATATTATTAACTTCTTTTATTACCCTTTCCCTTTATTAAAATAGATTAATTCAAACTTCTAAATGATAAAAGCTATCTTTTAAATATCTATTTACTATAGATAGGTCTTTTAAACCCCCTTTAATAATTTAATATATACCTTTAGGCTTTTCTTAAAGATTATTAGCTTAATATTATCTATAAAACCTATTATATTAACTACTAGGTATATTACCTCTAAAGGCTTATAGAGTAATATAATATAAAGGATAAATAGGATTAGTAAGCCTTATGGGACCCCTATTACTATTAGGACCTCCTTTATCTTCTAACTATCAAAGTAGAGTACTATAACCCTATCCTTTAGCTAGGCCCTAACCTAATAGACTACTTAAAGCAGGTAGCCCTTTGACCTTAGGGTAGTAAGAAGCTTAATGTGGTTGACTATATTAAACGCCCTTAAGACATCCAGATATAGGAGGGAGGCTATTACCCCCTACCTCTAGGCCTCCTATACCTATACTACTACTAACTAGATTACTGATATATTAAGTAGTATAAGTTTAATAATAATACCTTTTTGTTATATCTAAATCCAAACACTACTTTTACTATTAATAGAGATAATACTTCTTTCTTAACCCTATCCAATTATATAAATTAGAATACTATATTAGTATTTATAGTATATAATATAGACCTTTAAAGCTCCTTCTATTAGTTCTTCTATTTTCTATTTCACTAGTATTATAGTTAAAATACTACTAAACTTATCGTTAATAATAAAAAGGTAGTTAAAACTATTAAACTTAGTTAAAAACTTAAATAAGTCCTATAAGATATACTAGAATAAATAGTTTAATATATTCTTTCATATTCTTCTTAACATTATTTTACTCATATATACTCTTAAATGGTATTAATATTTACTTTATATAATACCTTAAATATAAACGTTCTTTATATATATAGTAGACTAATTATTTAAGTATAACGTACTTTATCAGCGAGCGGGACATATCACCGAACGGGACACTCCCCACTACTCTATAACAACCATCCCTAATTACAATACAACAAAACTATCAACCAACTATAATTACATCGGAAACAGCTGAATCACACCCTTCTATAACCTCCTGGCACGTACAGGCATTATGGCCAGGCTTGCCGTATATACCATAGTACCGAACCTTTATACGAGCCCCCCCTGTACTTCCACTATCCGGCTCCTTTTCTTGCGCCACCTCCCTAACCACGGCCTTCTAGTCTAGTACATCCTATACATCCTATACCGTAAGCGATCCTCCAAGCTGTATATATGTTCTTCTGCCTCTCTGGCGCTTACTTAGTGCCTCGTTGGCCTTATAGAGCAAAGAGACCTTAGAGCGTAGTAGAGCCACCTTATATATTATAGCTATTATACCCTTAGTAAGCTGGTCTAC
>NW_026944160.1:0-21028 GCF_033296635.1 Dichotomopilus funicola
ATTCCTATTACTTTACGACGCCCCGGTGTACAAGGGGGACGTCCACGATGCCGTCCAAACGGGCCAAACGGGGTTCTAATGCACCCAAGGCCCCATGGGGCCCCCGGGGGAAGCTTCTGCGGGGTGGCCCTCAAAACATGGGATCTTACTCAACCGGTATGGGCTATGCTCATTTTTGTCTACGCCCTCGACCCGCCGATACTAATTTTGTATGATAGAGTTCTCTATGAAAGACGAGGCAAAACATACGGTGTCACATCAGGCTTCTTGGGGTACGGGTGATGCCAAACTTCGGCAACGGCCAATCACCTTTGTTAGTGCCGGCGTCGTCGAACCTCTAAAGGAAGAAAGCGTTTCGACCGATGCCGCCGATCCTAGTATAACGAAAGCTTCTTCCCATGATGCCACGAAAATGGACCCAGCCGATGACGAGGCCAGCCATGCCGTAGACATCGATGCAGTGGCGACTAAGATCGAAATTGGGACCGAGATCACGGTCGAACGCACTGCCGAAGCAACGGCCGAGAGTATTATTGGAGCTACCGGCCAGGATGCTATTGTTGTCAGGGAATCTACCCAGCATTGCCATGTTGGCATCTCGGAGCGCACGCCAGGACCCGTGGGGGCTGAAGGGGAAGACTTTTTTGTTTTCGACCTCGCAGAGAACGACGACAACCCTGTGCCGGGCTCCTTTATCCCCCCTCCTAGAATACCAAGCCCGAAACCGTCGCTTGCGGAGTCTGATTCTAGCGAAGAGGTCATTTTGTTTAAAGGACGGACGGCGGGCGACCGTAGCGCGACTCCAGTTAATAAGCCCTTTCGGGATCGGATTGTGGATGCAGCGAGTCCCCGTGGATCAAGCGAGCCGAAAGCCGAGGTCACTACGGGCGCTCCTCGTTGGCGAGGTTCCCAAAGGGGAGGGGCTTCGGGGCCATGCCCCGTTACCCGCACTCAGAGGCAACCTCGTTCCCGCCGCAATTCAAAAAAGAATCGGAAGCCCCACTCATATGAAGAGGAAGATGACGATGGCACCGACAACGATGCCATTCTTGCAGACTACATCGCCAATATGGCCGCCGACTCTGATGATGACATACTGGCAAGCCCCTTCGCCTCTCTTGGCGGTCACCGGGACCTTGGCGATGACGATGGCGCGGTCGATTTCGGGGATACAAACACAAAATCACCGCTTGACGACGACTTGTCTGGTGGAGAGCAGGGACTCACGGCTTCCGGCACTAGCGAAGACGAGATGGACAACAATGAGGATCTCGAGCTTGACGATGAAGCTCTCGCCCACCTCCTTGCCAAACAGGAGGACCTCGGCATGGGAAGCGATGAATTGATGCTATTTTCGGGCGCTTTCACAAGTGCGAGACAGCTGAGAGGTACACAGTCATCCAGCAAACGCCCTGGTTGGGGACTTCATCAACTCGCCAGCGCCACCCAGGTTGCGGATGCTTTAGATAACTTGGACATCGCCGACTGGAACCAGCTGCCTGGACAGCGGAGCGGGCGAAAGAACAAGCAGCCACCTAACTTCAATGTGTCAGACTCAGATATTGAAGCCGCGCTGAACAGTGCCTGGAACCGAGATCGGGAGCGAAAGAAACATCGCAGGATGGAACGAGAAGCCCTCCGCGCCGAGGGTATGCTTGGTACAAAGGCTGATCCTAGTGACCTACGTGTAAAGTATCCGTCAGGCATGAGGTTGGACGATATGAAAGCCGAGCTCGTCCTCTTTCTCGTAGGCTCTGCAGATCGGTAGGCTGCCCCTGCAGTCCTTCGTACGCTCAACACCCCAGAATGAAAGCTAACCACCAACAACCATGAACAGGCTCGACTTCCCTCCCCTGGACAAGCACGCGCGCAAGGTTCTCCACGAGGTGGCAAACAAGTTCAACGTCAAGTCACAGTCTACTGGAAAAGGTGACCAACGCCGTCCCGTTCTCTACCGAACCAACCGAACAGTTCGATACACGTCCACCACCTCTGTGGACGCAACGAAGCACGTCGAGCAAGCAACAATGCGCATTCATCGCAAATATTTTCATCGCGTCGACAAGGCTCAGGGGACTGGGACCCCCCGAGGTAGCATGATGGGCAACGCTGGAAATCGAGCGGCGACTGGACATAAAGCACTAACATTACGTGAGGGAGAGATTGTGGGAGCATCGGTTCCGGAACTTAGCCAAGAAAACAAGGGGCGTACTATGCTAGAGAAAATGGGCTGGAGCAAGGGCATGTCCCTCGGCGCGCTCGACAATCAGGGCATCCTCGAACCTGTCACCCAGGTCATAAAGCGATCCAAGGCTGGTCTGGGCTAACAGAGTTCAAAACACTCCTGCCAACTACCTGTCGAATAATATCACCGCTAGCACGCATGATAACTAGGTTCACTATGATCCCACGGACCGCCAAATGTGACGCAAACTCGCAGGTTATAGTAATCTGCCGTCGCTGACCACACTTCATAATTGCAGAGATAACGGAATCGAAAGAGCAGTACTAATATGCACGATTTCATTTCGCCCGAAACCCTGATGTTAAGGGTATTGTATTGTACAACCGCAAACCCCGTTTCCCATGAAAAACATTGCCCCCGAAAAGCAGACCATCCGTAACGCGTTGCATTAAGAGACTCCAAGGGGCGTGCGAACCTCGGCCAGCCTCGTCATGACTCCCAAATGCCAAGCAAACCATATGCCCTAGAGTAAAACGAGAAAAGCAAACACCCATCCAGCCCATTTATTTAGTGCTGGAGGAATACTTGGTGACGGCCTTGGTGCCTTCCGAAACCGCGTGCTTGGCCAGCTCACCCGGAAGGATCAGGCGGACTGACGTCTGGATCTCACGCGATGAAATGGTCGACTTCTTGTTGTAGGCGGCAAGCTTGGAGGCCTCAGTGGCGACGCGCTCGAAAATGTCTAACGAAAAAGTTAGATAATGGCAAACTCATTCGGGTACGATCAAATGCTTACCATTGACAAAGGAGTTGAGAATGGACATGGCGCGGTTCGAAATACCGGTGTCGGGGTGGACCTGCTTCAGGACTGTGCAACTATTAGCAACCTATCGCGTCACAGACTGCGCGTCACTACGTGACGGAGATTGGCAACCCACCCTTGTAAATGTAAGAAGAGTAAGTCTCCTTGCGAGCCTTGGTCCGCTTCTTCTTGTCGCCCGAAGGCGCGGTCTTTTTGCCAGCATCCTTCTTCTCGGGCGCCTTAGAGGCGGTGGCAGGGGCCTTGGAGGCAGGCTTCTTGTCCGCAGCTTTGGGGGCCATTTTTGAGATCTGAAAATGAATTGGAAATGTCGTTTAGTTGATGCGACAAAAGCCTGGTGGAAGAATGAATTCAGCGTGTTCTGGTCGTGGATGCAGGTGTGCAAGAGTTGGGTGATGGAGGAAGAATGTGGTCGGCGAGGGGGACCGGGCTTTTTGTAGCTGAACGCGACTGGCAGCAGTGGCATTGCTGATTTGGGGGCCCGCGCAAAAGTGGGTACCTTCCTGTTGGCGACGTGATTTGGCGAAAAATACACCCCAGTTTTGACAAGGTGACGCGATGGCCCAAGCGTCATAACACATTGAGGCTGGTTTTCTCATCTAGCTAGTTACTGGAGCCACTGGACCCTCGTCGACCCAGCCTTCCGAACCCCAAAATCAACCGCCGAGCAATCTAGTGTAACATGGAACCCGGAACCTACCTTTGGTGGAGATACCTTAGGAAATTTGAAAGTCGACAGTTCCGCAAGTCTGATTCAACTTAACCCCCGCCTCAGCCACACTTTTGTGATGTCCCGCAGCCACCGATTCCTTCCCTCGATTGAGTTCTGTTATCACTGGAAAGTGTACCTGTCATGATGGAGTGAGTGGTGGTTGGAGATTGGAGTAAGACAGCTAGGGGAATCTGCGGTCTCTCCTGCCGCTGAGGGAGTGACTTCCACTCTTATCCCTCGATGCCTAGACATAGCCGGCGGTTCGGGCCACGCCCGCAATAAGTTGCACAAGGCACGTATTACATAATAGACGTGGTGGTCTGGTATCGAAGGCTTGCCGAGACAGAAGAAAGCCCCCAGACACCAAGATGTATGGACGTCATGGGTCTCGCCATCCCCACGCGATTCCTCCTCGCTTGATTGGGCCCGAGTTGCCCAACCTGCCTCCACCGGGCTCCCAAAATCTGGGGAGACGCTTCAAGGCGTCCGGCTCTCCGCCTGCGTTGAATGCCATGACGAGTCCCGAAGCCGCGGGAAGAGCCGCATGGGAAGACACTGCATGAGAGAGACCCGCATGATGAAGTCGCAGGGGCGAAGACCCAACCTGGCCCGACGAAGCGAAGTTGAATCAGTGAGATGGGGATCCGGGGGTTGGACGGCGTGTAGCATCAAAGTACCGTTTACGAATACATATTCCGAAGTTCTGTGTGTAATTTTCCGTCATCATATGAAGACCCCACCATGTTCTGAGCCAAGTATATTCGAACGTTTCTTTAACATCTCCCTTCAATGTGTCCAAAACTGGACCCCGTAACCGGTCAGCGAGTAGAGAACAGTCAACAGAACCTTCCGTCCTCCTCTCCCAATATCTGGTCAAGTGTGCACGTATCAATTGCAAGAAAAAGTGGGTGGGCGCGGTCATCCAAGGTAACTTCACTTGAGCACTCCCAAACCAATAAACCACCGGCCAACACCCAAATCTGGGAACACCTGATCTGTGACAAGTGAATCGAGGCCAAAAGGCAGACGAGAGTAAAAAATGTAAGGAGATCCACGTTGTGTCGAAAGGTTGGCGGCTTTTGGAAATCGGCAAAGCAACGGGTTAGATGGGTTTGTTGATCTGCGTTGTAGTGCAGCTCTGGGTTCCTTCGTTGCTGCTCCAAATCGCGCGGGAGCGTGACCTTTTTTGGGGAGTAGGGACATATTTTCTGCCTCAAGCAAGCGTGACCCTTTTTTGTCGCGTCGCGAGGGGTGCGCTGAATTTAAAGCTCCGCAGAAATCCAGAGTACCGCAAAAAGCCAATCAAGACGTCCCGCAACACCCACCCTGTATTTTTCGGCTGGTGCGCAATCGCACCCCATGCACGTATCCGTTTTGGGACTAGCTCCAACAGTTCCAATCAACAACCTGAGAAAGGCGCGAGTGATCCGTGATCTTGCCTTTTGACGCGAAAAGTACTTAACTCGCACATCCCCCGTTACAACCCGACCTTTTGCAACTCCCCATCAACCAACTTCTCAGCCTCTCATCAATTACTGCAACTTCGTCGAGTTTATTCTCGCCTTATCAACACGAAACTTTTTTCGACATCCCCCATAAAACAACATCAAAATGACTGGCGGCGGCAAGTCCGGTGGCAAGGCGAGCGGTTCCAAGAACGCGCAATCGTAAGTTTGTTCTTTTTAGCGACGCGATCTTGACGTTCGGCTTGAACTTTGCGCGTCCCCAAACATACCCAGTGTCATTCGACTAACGCGTCCCGATAGCCGTTCTTCGAAGGCTGGTCTCGCGTTCCCTGTCGGCCGTGTTCACCGTCTTCTCCGCAAGGGTAACTACGCCCAGCGTGTCGGCGCGGGTGCCCCAGTTTACCTGGCCGCTGTTCTCGAATATCTCGCGGCCGAAATTCTTGAGTTGGCTGGCAACGCCGCCCGCGACAACAAGAAGACCCGTATCATTCCTCGCCATCTCCAGCTCGCCATCAGGAACGATGAGGAGTTGAATAAGCTCCTGGGTCACGTCACCATCGCCCAGGGTGGTGTGCTTCCCAACATTCACCAGAGTATGTTTTGCCCTTATGATCTTTGTCAACTCTTTCTAACCGTTTTTCAGACCTTCTGCCGAAGAAGACGGGCAAGACTGGCAAGAACTTGTCTCAGGAGCTTTGAGTTTTTCTTCGTGGTTGGGTTCTTTCGCTGTTTATTCTGGTCGGCACGCTGGGTTCATGATATTGGGGTCACGGTCTCGGGTCATCGGTTGCTTTTACGCGTGTTTGGGTTGTACATTAATTCCATGATGGGCATGGTCATGAAATGAGAATATCCCTTGAACAAATTTGTTCTTGTATTCGTCTTCCGCCCGAGTGCGGTGCCAGGCTCGATCACATTTCTTGCATTATAATTTTATTTGCGCGCATGCGGGTGTACGCACATACATAAGCACCATCTTGGGTATGCGTATAGTTGAGCCATGCGTGTCGTAAATGTTCGACCGGTTGTTTCTTTCTAATCGACAAATTTCAAGTCATCTGCTGTGCGACTCCGTATGCCAGCCAGAATTGGCCAGACACCCAAACTTCAGAACTTGAGTCGTGGCGGGGCTGTAGACGCGAAAGTCAGCAACCTCTGCGAACGAGTGCAACAACCAAGGTTCAACTTACGATCCTGATGCGGCGTTGGAAGGTTCCTTTCATACTTGGACCCTACAAGCAGTATCGTTAGCCCCTAACCCCAACCCCCCGTGCTTAAATTCAAGTCCGACGTACCACCAGGTGCAGTCGGATGAATGTATGGGTCTGGGTGTTTCCAGTGCTCCAGCAGTTTCTCCGTCTCCTTCAACAAGGCCTATCCCCAAAAACTTTTGTCAGCCCTTATCCAGTTCTGTATTCTCCGGACCCGGCAGGAGGAAACTCAATATCCCGTACCCGCTGTAATCTTGGATCGCTAACGTCCTTGTTCTTCTCAAAAAGCGAGCGGATGTAGATCGCCTGCCCGCGCCAGAGATGGCGCTGGACCGTCCAGTCCAGGGCAAGCTTCAGAGCTCGGCGGTAAAGAGAGCTGCAACAAGAATTAGCGGGGGATCGATGCTCAATTGTCGGGTCATATTAGGCAACGGACAGCGCGGCCTGTCTTGACGACATGGTGGAGGTTGCGGAAGCGCCGCCCGCCACCAGTCTGGTCTCGGAAGTTGGCGTCCTCTTCGAATTGCTCTAGCCGTCAATACCGAGTCCTGTATGGCGAACTTCCAGGTCGGTCAGAATGCGAGGTGGTGTCGGTGGTGTTGCTCTTCTCAGCGTCGCGATTTTCCAAATCCTCGGGCTTTGCCAAGCTCGATTGACTTGGTGGATTGGAGCTCCAATCCGTCTGCTGGCTCGCGAGAGTGGGAGAGCTCCCTCTGGCGGGACGGGACCAAGGACGGTGCCGGATTATTTCTTGCTCCGATCTCTGCGCAGCGCTGGCCCGGCCTCGGTGGATCCTGAAGCAGAAACTCTTCCAGTGTGGTTCCACTTTTCGGTGGTGAGTGCATTGAGCAGCGCCGGTTGGCAAGCTCGGCAAGGGATCAAGTTCCCGACGCCCAAGCCGCTGCAGGTTGAGGTCACCAGACCAACCCGGAGGCGTCGAGTCTTTTGCGACAACGTCGGCAGCTCCCTGCAACCCTAACACAGCGATTTGGATGGAGACTGGGTTCCCGCCAACCAGCTAACATCGTGATTTTTTCCTTCCCCTAGATCTTCTAAACGGCGCATTTACATCTAACGGTTGCCCTGGCGCTTTTCTCCGTCGTTTGTCCCCAGCCCAATTGCACCTTGGTTATTCCCCGTTGTCCCCATCCGAGTCCTTTTTTCGCCTCTTGTTTGCTGCTTGACGGGTCCTCCATCACAACAGATACCTGTTGCAGATAGGAAAACCGAAGCCGACCCATTCCGCATCAACACTGAATTCCCGCACCCTTCCCATTCAACACCAAGGATTATCGCAGTCACGCCCACTATGCTATACCGAGGCCTCCGCCTTGCGGCTCGCACCGCTCCCAAATTCGCGGTTTGCAACACGAGCTCAGCGCTGCGGCAACTTCCCCTCCAGATCCAACATGTCCGGACCTACGCCGACAAGATCGTCAAGGTCCCAACAATGGCCGAATCGATTAGCGAAGGCACCCTGAAACAATGGAACAAGTCGATCGGCGATTTTGTTGAACAAGATGAGGAGATTGCGACGATTGAGACTGACAAGGTATGTACACCTTGTTACATAATTTAACGGCGCTTGAACTTACGCTGGATGGCTTGTCAGATCGATGTCGCCGTGAACGCCCCGGAAGCCGGCGTCATCAAGGAATTTCTAGCCAACGAAGAGGACACGGTGACGGTTGGTCAGGACCTTGTGCGTATTGAGCTAGGCGGCCAGCCGTCGGGCGATCGGCCCTCCGCGACGGAGTCAAAGGATGAGAAGGGGGCGCCGAAGGAAACACCGAAGGAGCCAGAACCAACGCCCGAGGAGGCTAAAAGCCCGGAACCCAAGCCCCAGGAAACCAGCCAGGCAGCACCACCTGCACCCTCAAAACAAGAGGCCGGCGTACCGAAGCAGCGGGCACCCGAGCCGGCCAAGGAGGTCGAGCCGCCGGCAACCTTGGGCAATCGGGAGGAGAGGAGGGTACGGAGGCTTTTTGACTGCCATTTTCCACGTCGTAGGCGTCATGCTAACCCACTACACAGGTCAAGATGAACCGGATGCGTCTCCGCATCGCCGAACGTTTGAAGCAGTCTCAGAACACCGCAGCATCTCTAACCACATTCAACGAGGTTGACATGTCGGCGCTCATGGAATTTCGCAGCAAGTACAAGGATGAGATCTTGAAAAAGACAGGTGTAAAGCTGGGCTTCATGAGCGCCTTCTCTCGTGCCTCCGTGCTTGCCATGAGGGACATTCCAGCGGTCAACGCGTCTATCGAAGGCCCCAACGGCGGTGACACCATTGTTTACAGGGATTATGTTGACATCAGCGTTGCCGTCGCAACCGAAAAGGGGCTCGTCACCCCGGTTGTGCGCAATGTGGAGGCCCAGGATATGGTGGGTATTGAGAAGTCCATCGCTGACATGGGCAAGAAGGTAGGCGATTCCCCCAGTGCCATCTTTGCCGCAGTGCTGACCTAAATCTGGCGTAGGCTCGCGACGGCAAACTCACTATCGAGGACATGGCTGGTGGTACCTTCACCATCAGCAATGGCGGCGTTTTTGGGTCGTTAATGGGCACCCCCATCATCAACCTACCGCAGACTGCAGTCCTTGGTCTCCATGCCATCAAGGACCGCCCCATCGCCGTCAACGGCAAGGTGGAGGTCCGTCCCATGATGTACCTTGCTCTCACCTACGACCACCGTCTCCTGGATGGCAGGGAGGCTGTGCAGTTCCTCGTTAAAGTGAAGGAGTACATTGAGGATCCCCGCAAAATGCTGTTGTAGGTCTCTCAGTCTGGTGTTCCGAGCTATATATCCGTAGTTCCGTGGTAGTTCAGTGGATGTGGGGAAACGAGGTATGGGCGGTCTGACCGCCGGATGTATAACAAGAACAGATTACAGGAGTTTTTCCCAGAGCACTCCCTGACTACATTATAGAAACACTGTCAATTCTGTATCACAGGTGTATGTATCATTGTTACAGGAACTATAGTACACTGTTTGTTGTTTGTGGAGATGTATTATAGTGGTGGTAGATATACTAGGTTTTAGATAAAGTATTGATGTCTCGAGATTACGGATATAGACAAAATGGGTTCTTGAATTTCATAGTATATATATCTTCATAAATGTTTAGAGTAAATAAACCAACTATTATTTAACAATATTTATATATCTATATATTAATTTCATTTGGAATATTACTTAGAATTATTATAAATGATACAATGTATTTATAATACTATTAGAATCGAGATAAAAAGATCATGCTATATTTTGTAAATTTCAAGTCTAAATCTAAGTTATAGTAGAGATCTAATATTGTAGTACTTTAAGCTGGAGTTAGTGTAATAAGATAAGCTGACATTATACAATATTTAAGTCAAAATTTAAATTTATAGGAGCTGGGACAAAAGAGTTATAGAATTAGAATAGGGTTAAAAGACCTGATTTAAAAAGAGAGGTTAAAGCCTACGTTAATCTATAAATATAAGGTACTAGCCTGATACCAACTATAGAGAGGTATATAATATTCTATTAATCTAACTCGAGGAAGAGAGAAGGAAGATATTTACACTCAGTAAGGAGTTCTCGGAAAGGAGGGTAGTATATATTATATAACCCGGCTCTAACCCTAAGGTTCCTAGTTCAGGTTCTCTCTAAACCGTTAGAGGTTCTATTATATAATTAACCCTGATCTAGGTATTACCTTGATTAACCCTATCTAGCCCCTTAATATACTCCACTCCTTTAAAAATAGTTATATATAAGCTATATCCTGTATTTTATCTACTCCTAATATAAATATAAATTCTTTTTTACCTATTTCTGCTCTTCTTTTATATCTATAGCTATTTATCCTTTATCTATTCCTTATATGTCACAAACCGACATAGGCAACAGCCAACATATAGGACTGGCATATAGACCAATTAGGGAGGACTAATCAAGAGTTGGTATAAGGGGTGATTATAGAAGTCATAGTACAATTACTGGAATTATCAATAGTACCGAACAATAATCACAGAAGTTATAATATAATCACTACAATTATAATATAAGGTACCTTAAGATACCCTCTAGCTAAATAGCATATAGTCACTTATTCTAAGGGACTTTAAAAGTTCTCTAGTAAATAATATAACTTATTTATTATAACCTATATAATACTATAAATATTGAAACTAGAATATTATCTTATTATAAACCCTTTAGCTTCACTAAACTATAACCTTTAACCTATATCTTTTGTAAATGCTTTTAAAGTATAGTTAAGATTAATTTATTACATATTACTTAAACCGTTTATTTCTATTATAGTTTAAATAAAAGTATTTAATATTATAAGCTTTAAATCTAATATTAATATAACTTTAGAAAGTACTTAATTATTTTATTATACTTCTATTAATATAAAGGAGGTTAATAATATCCTTATAGGTCTATATATATAAATTAAGGCCTTTAAAGATAAAAATAAAACCTAATAATAGATTATTAACGAAAGTACTAATGTACCTTATAAGCGAGCCAAACACTCTACACCACTCTATAAACACTATCCTCCATTGCAGTACAACAACACTAGGAACCAACTACAATTATATCAGAAATAGCTGAACCAGAGGCTTCTATAGCCTCTTTACACATACGCGTATTATAACTAGGCTTGCCGTATACACTATAGCACTGAACCTTTATACAAGCCCCCCCTGTTATAACGGATCGGGTCTCAACCACACTCTAAAAGGGTTTACTAAGGGTATGACATAAGGGTTGTAATCCAGTAAAGCCAAGGGGTTTACAACAAGATGGTAATCTGGTCTTAATGTTCACAGCGTAATATAAGTGGCGATAAACAAGTTATATTACTTACTGAGGAAGTCCCAGACTCCTTTAACGAGTGACTAGCTAGCTATTTATATAGTTAATAACTTCTTTATCTTTATATCTCTAGATCTTATAGCTTTTACCAAGATCCCGTTAAACCTATTAGCTTTTAGCATTTCTTTATCAATCCTATTATTAGCTTTTATAGATCTTAAAGAGATCCTATTAAGCCTCTTCTGATTAGTTATTAAAATAATTAGTTAATAGTATATCCTATACCCTACCTATATATACTATAGGCCACTTTCTATAGCTTGGTTTATGATATAATACCCCTTTTTAAGCCCTTTTAACCTAAAAGGGCCTAAAGTTTAATTTAAATATTACTAATAGTCTATATTTATAAGCTTAGGTCCCCTTCCCCTCTTTTATTACCTTAATACTAATAAAATATTAAGCTATATAAAGAAAATACAACTGAGAATTCCTTATCCAAAAACTATATAATATAATATACTTCTAGAGACCCTTATCTATTTAACTGTTATAATAAAGAACGCCTACTTATATTATAAGAAATATAGTTATACTAAATATAAGGTCTTAACTAATAGTTCTAGGTATTATACTTTCTATATCTAAAATAACTAATCTAACTATAATATCTAAGGCCTATCCCTTTAATAACTTTAACGAATTATTATTTAAAATAATTCCTTAAAGGCTAAAATAGAAGAGGCTAAAGTAGAATATATTACCTTAGATATTAAGATTATATATTTATATAAGTAGAAAAGGATATAGTTTAAAAAAATAATATATACTATTTTATAGGATATTAACTTAATAAAGGAGTTAAAGTATATTAAATAGGAAGAGGTAAAAGTTAATATAATTATATAATCTATTAAGCCTTTTATTCTTACCTCTTTAAACGTTAAGGCTTTAGACCTTAAGCCCTTCCTTTCTTCTATAAATCCCTTTAACGTTTCTTTTCTTAAGTAAATATTTCTTCTATTATCCTTTAATAAATAAGATAGTTATATAATATAATAATAATATATATATATATATATATTATAGAAATCTTCAGACTTATAGTAAGTCTAAAGGATTTCTATTATATTAGATTATAGGTTTTATTACTAACTATTATTCATCCTAGTTCTTCTTTTAATAATAATAGCTTTAACCAGTCTTTTCTAGCTATATAAGGTAATTAGGGTATTAATAGTAGAAGTCCTATAACTTCTCTAGGTAATTGACTAAATTTCCTATTAACTACTATAAATTATCTTTAAATCTAAAGTCTAGCTATTTAACTAAATATTCTAGTTACCCTTTTATAATCCTCAAGTTAAATACTTCTTCTAGATTCTATTCTTCTTCCTTATCCTTTATTTTAATATCTTTATTGAATTACAAGTTTTTTAATATTAGCTCTAATAAGGCTATATAAAAAACGTTTATTCTTCGCTGTATAGTTAATAGTAATATAAAAGTATAGTTGTTTTCTAAAATCTTTTTATTAATTTTAAACAGCCTAAACTATTAATAATATATTATATATAAATAGATAGTTAAATAGAATAACTTAACTAGGTTATTAAATAATATCTTTAGCTTTATATTAATTTTTAGTAAGATAATTAAGTTAAGTTATTACCTATTATATAGTTAGCTTATAATACTATAGAAACTAAGATAGTAAAAGTTATATTATACTTTATAAACTTTAAATATAAACCTGATCTAAGATAAGGACCTAATATTAAAATATCTTAGGCTATTATTAAAGTAGATAAGATAAATTTACTATATATAATACTTAAAGAAGAACTTAAGTTTATAAGGAAATGGATAAAGAAGTTCTATAATTAGAAAAGGCTTAAAGGACCTTATCTAAAAAGGGGGGATAAAGTCTACCTTAGTTTATAAAATCTTAATACTAAATGATCTAGTCGAAACCTTAATTTTAGGAGGATTACTCTTTACTCTAAGTCTTATTATTAATATTTACTAGAATTTTAATATAAACTTAATATCCTAGTCTATAATCTATTCTTTCAGCTATATATAGATTATTATAATATATTAATAGAGTATATCTATAAGTTATTCTATAGTCTGAGTTTCCTTATGGGATAGGAAACAGATCTATTTAGTAAGTTTATCTACTATAGTAAAAGTATTATTATATTTGACTTAGGTTATAAGGTCCTTAGGTTCTAGTAATTTAATAATAAAGTCTATAATTATTAAACTGTATAATTATTTAATAATAGGTAATAGTTATAATAATCTATAAAGGTTATATTCATTAATAACCTCTTTAATCTACTTTTTAAGGTATAGAAAGTTATAGTATTATTTAATTTTAGTAGTTATTTTCCTAATTCCTATATATCCTTTAAGTTTTAACTAGTATACCTTAAATATAAGTTCTTTCTAATTTTAAGTCCTAATATAAGCTTTATTATGATACTAGAGCCTTATTTTATTTAGTTATAGGCTAAAGGTATTTACTTCTAGATCTATCTTCTAATTAGCCTATTCCCTATTAGTAATAGTTTTTTAAAATTCTTATCCTTCTCTTTCTTCCCTAAAAACTATATAGTACTCTATAAACAGTTATAGGGATATTCCTTCCTTTATCCATTATTAAATAGCTATAGTCTTATAGTCTTTAATCAATTATAAGGTACAGTAGAAAATACTATCTATTTATTATTATAATAATACTAATAAGTTTTCTAATATATTATTATTTTAATGATCAGTTCTCCTATTTAAGATATCTACTTATATATTTTCTATATCCTTTTTATAGTTGATTATAAAGTTAAATTCTAATAAGAATTCTAGCTATGTAGTTTATTATTTATTTAAGACTTTAATTGTTATAAAGTACTTAAGGTTTTTATAGTTAATATAAACCTATATTAGATAGGTTATTCTATTAAAGTAAGGTCTTTTATTCCTAAAATACTTTAATAATAGTAAGTAATTCCTTATTATAGATAGGGTAGTTAAAATAGAGCCTATTTAGCTTCTTCGAAAAGAATACTACCAGGTTTAATTTCCTATTTTTATCCCTTTATCTGAATTATCCCCTGATCGTGAAATTTAATATATCGGCTTCTACCTTAAAACATAGGCTAGAATCTGGTAATTAGAGTATTAGGTTTACTAGGATATTCTATTAAATCCTTTAAAATACCTACTCCTAGGTATCTGCTTATTTAACCTCTATTTGTTTTTTAGTAAGTTTATATAATATTTATATATTATTACTAAAGCTTTAAATAAACATTTAAATAAAGTTTATAAATCTAATAAATTCTTAAACCCCTATAGTACTAGTAGGTATTAGCTACTCTATAATTATCTAGATTTTTTAAGGTTCGATTTTAACCTTATCAGGTAAGATTTTATGGTTTAAAAAGACTGATTTCTAAATATAAAATTTACTCTTTTCTTTATTAACTAATATATAATATTAATATAGCATATTAAATACTTACTATATATATCGTTAATATTCCTTAAATATCTTAGAGTAGATAAAGATATTATCTAAATAATATATTATAAACTTATTATAGTAGGGTTAAATAATATAGTTAATTACAGCCTAAGATATTATAGATATATATAAATACAGGTATATATATTATTAATAGGTTAAGATAGATAATGTATTATATTTTAGCTAACAAGGTTTAAAGTCTTAAGATTAATCGTAGAAGATATCTATTTTTAATAATCTTAATATGTAGCGATTAATAATCTATATATATCCTAAGTTTCCTATCTTTCTTTAGAATAAATAATACTAGATATTTAATAGGTAAAGTTAATAATTAGATATATCTAATCTTTAAATTATTATTTAAATAGGACTAGAGTTAGAATAACTAACTCTAGGTTATTATTAGATAAAACTACTTATAGGCCTTATTACTAGTAGATAGTTGTTTATAAGTAGACTTTATTAGCCCTACCTTAGTTAATAAATATAGAATCCTTTAGAGGAAAAAGAAAGAACCTTATCTAATATAAGGACTATTTCTAACCTAGATAGTTAGAAGAGAAATTAAACCTCTGGATATAGAGGTAGAAGGGAAAACTATAAAGGTAGTATTTAATATTATAGATATAGGAACTATTAAAAATATAATCTTAGTGTTACCCTAATATAAAGAATATAACCTAGATATTGGTTAAAAGGATAGTAGCTATCTATAACTATATAAGTTATAGAAGTACCTAATTAATAAGATAGGAAATATAGAATAGGAGCTATAATAAAGTAAACTATAACGTATATTATAAGCGAGTGGATCAAAATCTCACGTGACGCGTCTCCCTCTGCCCAACACCAATTTCCTCCACCATCCTAATATACCTTTAAATTCAGTCGAGCCTAACGTAATTCTTACAGTCGAGACTCTTAAAAAAGATCCTAAGTTGAGCCTTCGAGCTACAGTAAAGCTCTATTCTAAACCTTATACTACCCTCTATTACCGGTATGCTGGCCAACCTGTACGATGCGATACTATGCCCAACTCGCACTGGCTTACCGATTCTGAAGAGAAGGCTATCGTTTAATATATAATTGAGCTATCTGAGTGAGCATTTCTACTAAGACTTACTGGTGTAGAAGATATGGCTAACCAACTACTATGTATATATGATATATCCCCTATTGGCATGCTCTAGGCATATAACTTTATCAAACGCTAGCCAGCCCTCTGGATATATTGGTCACGTCGCTATAACTACTAGAGGACCAAGTATAAAGATCCAAAGGTCATTGGTAGGTAGTTTGCCCTTATACGAAATATCAAGGCCAAGTACGGTATTGTAGACGACGATATCTATAACTTCGACGAGACTGGGTTTATAATAGGTATTATCTTTATAGGTATAGTAGTTATAACCTCAGATAGCTGTAGTAAGGCAAAGCTAGCCTAGCCTGGCAACTATAAGTAGGTAACTGTGATATAAGGTATTAATACCCTTGGCTAGGCTATCCCCCCCTTTATTATCTTGGCTATATAGTACTACCTCGCTAACTGGTATACTAAGTATAACCTCTTAGCTAACTGGTATATTATAACCACTGAGAACGGCTAGACTACTAATACTATAGGCCTAGATTAGATTAAGTACTTTGATTTCTATATAATACCCTAGGTAAAGGGAAAATACCGGTTATTAATCCTTAATAGCTATAAGAGCTATTACTCAACCGAGTTTAAGCTCTATTACCAGTAGAATAACATTATTATATTCTATATACCTCTATATTCCTCCTACCTCCTCCAGCCATTTGATATTGGCTGTTTTAGGCCATTAACGCAGGCATATAGCCGCCAGATCAAGGACTTAATATATATATATATCAACTATATAAGTAAGCTCGAGTTCCTCTACGCCTTTTGTACAGCCTTCTTCGCCTCTATTACCAAGAGCAATATCTAGGGTGGCTTTACAGGTATAGGCCTTATTCTATACAATCTAGAGAAGGTACCTTGTAAGCTAGATATCAACCTTTCTATATTAATACCACTAACCTTATAGCCTAGCACTCTATAACCTTAGGTCTTCTAGATACCCTATAACCCTTAAGAAGCCGATTTGCAGTTAACACTCATTAAGACTTGTATTACCAACCATCAAAACAGCTCCCTAACCTTGATATTAGCTACTATAGACCAGCTTACCAAAGGTATAATAGCTATAATATATATAAGGTGGCTCTCCTATACTCAAAGGTCTCTTCGCTCTATAAGATCAATAAGGCACTCAGTAAGCGCCGGAGAGCCAAAAGAACACGTATATAGCTTAGAGGATCACTTATAGTATAAGATATAATAGATCTACTAGACTAGAAGGCTGTGATTAGGGAGGTGGCGTAAGAAAGGGAGGTGGCGTAAGAAAAGGAGCCGGATAGTAGTAGTACAGGGGGGGGTCGTACGAAGGTTCGGTGCTATGGTGTATATGGCAAGCCTGGCCATAACGCCCGTATGTGTCGGGAGGTTGCAGAAGGGTCTGATTCAGCTGTTTCTGATGTAATTGTAGTTAGTTAATAGTGTTGTTATAGTACAATGGAGGATAGTGTTTAGAAGGTAGGGGAAACTGATCCACTCGCTTATATGATCCACTTGCTTATAATATACGTTAAGGGAATATAACCCTTATAGGCCTATTATAAGAAGTAGTCAATAAGAAATAATAAGCTTTAGATTCTAGAAAATATAGTCTATAATAATAAAAGAAGGTATAGATAGACTAAGAAGTTACTATTATCTTAGTCAATATGGAAGGGAAGCTTATAATTAAGTAATAGGTTAGCCTAGTTAAAGTAGTAGATATTAAATATAAAGGAGAAAAGATCAATATATTTAAGGTTATAAGTATTAAAGTAGGGAATGATAAATTTACCTACTATAGGGGAACTATAAAGATTACTATAACTAGCAAAGTTCCCTAAGAATATAAAGGATATCTAATATCTTAAGCTAAGTACCTTAAAGGGCTTTAGAATATAGACTTTAGGACTATAAGATTAAACTTAAAGAGGGAATATAGCTAAAGTTCTTTAAGGTCTATTATATTAATAAGAAATAAAATACTAAGTTAAAGAAGTAAACTATAGCTACCTTTATTAGGCTAGCTATAAGGTTATTATAAAGTCTTTATTTATATTAGTTCTACCTATATTATATAATCTATTATTTTACTTTTAAGCTTAATAGTTTATAGGCATTCTAAAGGGCTTTAAATTATTTCCTAAGTCCTACTAATAATATAAGGTATCTCTATCTACTCCCTGACTTATAATATTAATAGTTTAAGACTTAGCTAACTACTTAGTTATCTATAAGGTAACTTCTTCCTATTATTATACCTCTTTATTAAGCTTCTTTAGTTCCTTTAATTTAGTCCTTAGTTCTTTTAAATATTTATAATAGATCTTATTAAATCTCTATTCCCTTTTTAATTCGTTCTTCTCTTAAGTAAGAGCCTTCTATTAGAGTTTATACTTTATTTAAAACCTTTATTATATACTAACTTTATATTAGATCTATTTTTAAAGTAAGTAGTAGTTATACTTTAGTCTAAGTATTACTTTTTAAAGGTTATTAAATATATCCTATCCTTTAAATACCTTTTTCTATAGGTATTAAATGTTTAGTCCTAGGGTTTTATCTTCCTTAGTAGGCCTAGAGCTTGCTAACAGGAGTTATATTATATATATATAGCACTTGATTAGCTATATCTTCTATACCAACAAGTCTTGGCAGAGATGCTCATTCAGATAGCTCAATTATATACTGAACAATAGCCTTCTCCTTAGAATCAGTAAGCCGGTACGAGTTAGGTATAGTATCAGGTCATATAGGCTGGCCAGCGTCGGTTGTATAGAGTTGTAACTGGTACGTTATAGAGCTTAGCCGTGGCTCAGAGGCTTAACTTTCCGTCATTTCGAATATCTTCAAGGGCTGAGATTATCCTCGCTTCCTTTGAAGGAGGAGGTATATTAGGTTATCGGAAAAATTGATGTTAGGTGGAAAAAGGACGTGTTGTGCCAAGGAATCTTCGACCCGCTTATATATTCGGCTCGCTTATAAGGTACGTTATAAGGTATTAGATATATTTTATTAGTATTAATTATCGGTTGATAAAGAAAAGAACGAGTTTTATATTTAGAAGATAGTCTTTCTAAGGTATAAAATCTTTTTAAAAAGGTTAAAATCAAAATATAAAAGATCTAAATAATTATAGCCTAGTTTAGATTAATTACTATTAAAAAGGTATAAGGTTTTGTTAAATTTATAAACTGTATTTAAATATTTATTAAAAGATTTAGGGAAATTATATAACTATTATATACACTTACGAAAAAGAAGGTAAGGTTTAAATAAAAGGATATATAAAAATACGATTTTTATAAGATCTAGAATAATATTTTAATTAACCTTATACTTTCATTATTAGACTTTAGTCTATCTTTTAAAGTAAAAGCTAATATATTGAATTTTATCATTAGAGGATAATTAAAATAAAGGGATAAAAATGAAAAGTTATATTTAATAATGTTCTTATTAAAAAACATAAATGGATCCTATTTTAACTACCTTATTTATAATAAAGAACTATTTTTTATTATTAACGTATCTTATAAGCGAGTGACGCATATAAGTGAGTGACGCATATAAGTGAGTGACGCACTGATAAGGGTTGCACTGAAATTTTGCTACAGCACTAACACCTGGGATTAAACCGGGAATTAGCTCTTAGTGTGACAACTGAATGTCAGTAGAGCCCTTATCAGTGCGCCACTCGCTTATATACGTCACTCGCTTATAAGATACGTTAAAGCATTTTCAAAATAAAGACTTTACTTTAATAGAATAATGTATTTAATATCGATCTATATTAACTATAAGAACCTTAAGTATTTTATAATAATTAAAGTCTTAAATAGATAGTAAACTAAATAAATAGAATTCTTGTTAGAATTTAACGTTATAATTAATTATAAAAAAGGTATAGAAAATATATAAGTTAATACCTGAAACAAAAGGATTAATTATTAATATTATAGCTATTTATAAAATATTATATAATATTCTTCGTTATACTTTATAATTAATTATAACGTTAAATTCTAACTACTTATAAAATATCATATAGCTTTTAAAGAAGAAAGAGAAAGATAAGAATTTTAAAGAACTATTATTAATAGAAAATAGACTAATTAAAAGGTAGACTTAATGATAAACACGTTTAGCATATAATTAAATAGAATAAAGCTTTAATATTATAATAAGGTTTATATTAGGATTTAAGATTAGAAGGACTTTATATTCAAAGTATATTAGTTAAAATTTAAAGGATATATAGGAATTAGGAAAATAACTATTACAATTATTATCTATCGTTAAACGACTATAGAGTTTAATAATAATAATAGACTTTATTATTAAATTATTGGAATTTAAAGACTTTATAATCTAAGTAAAATAGAACAATATTCTTATTATAATACATAGATTCATTAAATAAATTTACTTCCTACTTTATAATGAGATTTAAATAATAGAATAACTTATAGATATATTCTATTATGTCAAGGGCTCAGGCCTAGGGCCGTGCCCTCGCAAGGCCTTGGCCATGAGCAGTCGTGTTGGATCGTGGCCGATGGCCTTGGGTTGACGTGGCTGTCCTGGACCCGGCTCGGAGGTGGAGCCCGAGGTGCCCGACCTCCGAGCGCGCACATCAGGGGGGGAGGGATATCAGGATATAAGGAGCCCTGGGTAAGGCACAACCCCAAGTAGTTCTCTTTCTGCAAGCTTTCTCAATAACATAATAAACGCCTATCTGCATTCCGCCATAGGGCCAGTTCCTCACATATTAATATATTATCTTAATTTATATTTAGATAAAAGTATAGATTGTGAAATAAAATATTAAGTTTATATTAAAGTTCTAACGTATATTATGAGCGAGTGGATCATATAAGCGAGTGGATCAAATTCTCACGCAACGCGTCTCCCTCCGCCCAACACCAATTTCCTCCACCATCCCAATATGCCTTCAAATTCAGTCGAGCCTAATGTAATTCTTGCAGTCGAGGCTCTTAAAAAAGATCCTAAGTTGAGCCTTCAAGCCGTAGCAAAGCTCTATTCTATACCTTATACTACCCTCTATCACCGGCATGCTGGCCGACCTGTACGATGCGATACTACGCCCAACTTGCGCCGGCTCACCGATTCTGAAGAGAAGGCTATCGTTC
>NW_026944161.1:0-20830 GCF_033296635.1 Dichotomopilus funicola
AAAAAAAAAAAAAAAAAAAAAAAAAAAAAAAAAAAAAAAGAAAAGAAAAAGAAAAAGAAAACACCAAATTCCCTAAAACACCCAAAACCACAAAATGGCCGACCCAACCCCCCCCGCCGCGACCCCCACCCCCAAAGACACCACCTTCCGCGCCTTCACCACAACCCAAGGCGCCTCCTACGCCCAACACCGCCTCAACTACCACCCGCGCCTGTACGGCCACGTCCTCGACTACCACAGCGCCACCGGCGGGCAGTTCAACCTCCTCGTCGACGTCGGTTGCGGTCCCGGAATGGCAGTCCGGACGCTCGCGCCGCATTTCAAGGCTGGCGGTGCGGTTGGGCTGGACCCGTCGGAGGGAATGGTGGAGACGGCGAGGAAGATTTTGGAGGCTGATTTAGTTGAGGCGGAGGAGGCGGCCGCTGCTGATGGGGGGGAGAAGAAGGAGATTGCCAAGGTGAGGTTTGAGGTGGCGACGCTGGAGGAGGCCGCTGCGAAAGAGGAGATTGGGCTTGCAGAGGGGAGTGTGGATTTAATCACTGCCGCGACGGCCGCGCACTGGTTTGATATGACCACTTTCTGGCCGACCGCGGCAAGGTTGCTCAAGCCCCGGGGGAGTGTGGCGTTGTGGTGTGGTAGTGGTGTGGTGGTGGACCAGTCGGAGCCGCAGGGGACTGCGATCCAGGAGGCGCTGGACCGGTTTGAGGTGGCGTTGGATGAGTATATGATGCCGGGGAATCGCACGGCGAGGTGGGGGTATAGGGATTTGGTGCTGCCTTGGATGTTGGAGGGTGAGGCGGGAGAGAATGCCAAGGCGTTTGAGGAGGGGGAGTTGTTGAGGAAGGAGTGGGGGGTTGGGGAGGGGCTGGAACCGATTGACCAGTTTTATTTTACGCCGACGGATCGGCCGGCGAGGTTGGATGTGTTGGTGGGGATTTTGGCGACGACGAGTCCGTATATTCGGTGGAAGGAGGCGAATGGGGGGGATGCGGGGACGGAGAGGGATCCGTTGCAGGTGATGAGGGCGGCGATGGAGAAGCCATTCGAGGAGTTGAAGGCCGCTGGGTCGAGGTTGAAGGGGGGTGTGGGGGGTGTGTTGTTGGTGTTGAAGAAGGCTTAGGGTTCTCGGGAATCTGCGTGGGAGATATAACGTGGCTTGGGACGTTAGATGTGGTAGTGGGTGGCTCGATTCCGTGTTAGTTTAGTGTCGTGTAGGGAATATGAATGTCTGTCCTTGATGTTCAGTCGTGGAAATGGTATGGAGTGACCACATCCGGCTTGGAGAACATGCATCCGTCTCTGCTCGGTTCGAAGGACCCCGGCGTGGGAAGCGTCGGCGTCCCATTACCCGAGCAGTTTTACAAATATGGCCGGCCCTAAGCGCATCTAGTAGGACCAATGTTCCGTACATTTCTTGCTGGTCTTCACTTTGAAGAGGTTCTTGTGAGAGCTTCTTGCCAGGCCGCCTTTAAAGAGGAGCAAGAAAGAAAAGCTTTTCGCAAATAGATTGTCTGAGAGCCTTTTAACGCCCGCCCTGGCCACGGATCGTCGTGACTGACTCGTGGAGTGGCCCTGATCACCACTGTTTGGTGGACATAGCTATAGCCCACTACTATGGAGCTACGGGAATTTTCCGGATTTGGTTTCTGTGGAATTAATTATTATCTTGTAAAGAGAGAAATCCCCATAATTTCTCCATTGAATCCTCGTTGCTTAAGAAGACAGGAAAATAAATGTTCAAATTTTGGGCACGGTCATGGAGAAACGGCTCGGGCAATTTGATAATCCACACCTTGCTAAAGTCATCACAATGACATCGACACTCGGCTTGGTCCGGCCGCATCGGATATAAAGAATTTGTTTTTGTTGTCTTTTCCGCCAAGACATAAATGCCGAATCACGACACATGTCTGTGATCTGTTGTGTCGGCCCTCGCCAATCCTGTCCGAACTTCGGACGTCCGTATATAGCCTCTCGGTGGCTAATATAACCTCCAGAAAACAGCACAAACAATCCTCTAACCATAGAAATTTACGAATGTCCACATTTTGTAAAAACTCCATCTCAAAATGTACATCACCCCCCTTGAAGCCCACGACCTCGCTCTGTCAACCAGCAACGGCCACACTGCTCAACTGCGATCCCTCGTCACCAAACTCGCGCAACGAGAGGGCAAATCCCCGGCGGACATCCTCTTAAACCTCCGCGACGACTTCAACCAGACACTCGCCCACACGGCAAGCAAAGCCGGGCAAATTGGTATCTGTTTCTCCTCAATTCCTAGCTCCCCATTCATTCCACCATGATCAATAATTGACATTAAACAATCTTCTCTCCCAGCCTCCATCCAAACCCTAGCCGACCTCCTCCACACCCGATCCAACAAAACCCTCTTCTTCAACCTACCCAACCGCTTCACAGGCGACCGGCCAGTACACACGGCGATGCGGCTCGGGTATATGAGTGTGCTGAAGGTGCTGGTGGAGAACGGGGCCGACCCGACGGCGACGAACCGGTTTGGGGATACGGTGGAGGATTATTTGGGTGATTTTGAGGAGGGTGAGGTGAGGGGGGTTGTGGAGGGGTATTTGAGGGGTTTGGCGGGTGGAAGTGGGAGTTCAAGGGATGAGGATTTGGGGGTGAAGTGTGGGAAGTAGGATGTAATTACTTTCGACGGGGGGAGCGGGTTAAAAGAGCAGTGATGTAAGTACCTACTCATAATTCTAGGTTTGGGAAGATGCCAAACAATGGACAAGATAGGCTCCGAATCCACGGGGAAGATAGGTTTCAGGGGCCCCTCCCTCGTTTTCCCCTCATTTCCAGTTTCTTTGTCTTTCAATGTGCCGGAGATACAACCCTCTAGAAAGGTCCGTCGCACAACTGAGTGCTGTCTTTGAAAGAGAAATCGCAGCTTATGCGGCAACGTTCTATCGATATCAAGTTAACTGTATTGAGAGCGACCTGGACCGATTTGTTGTTTTATAATCCCCAGGCCGATTGGCCTCACCTTGGTTGGTAGATCCAAATACCCCAGCTCCGTAGCAACACTTGCGAATCATGATACCTAACTGAGACCATCCGCAATATATTGATCCCATGTGCCCATCCTCATCCTCCACAAACACCCCAACTTCCTCACCATCCTCCTCCCGCTCCCCCAAAAAGCCCCATCAATAACCTCCCTAACTCTCCTCACCACCGCCCAAACCATGCATGATCCTTTCCCATCCCTAGCGTCCCACCCCAGCCTCCCCGTTGGTCTCCCTCTCTACTCTAGTGTGTCTCACCACAGCCCGTATCAACTCCCACACTCCCACAACGCTCCCACGTTCCCCTGAATATCCCCGCTCCATTCCATCCGCAGTCGCGCAATTTCAAGTCTCACAGTTCATACCCTCGCAATACACAAGCAAGGTACCCTCCCGCATGCAGTGGCCGTGGTATCATGTGCCGTTGCAACCGTTGCCATGAGCAAGCGGTCTGGAAGAAAAGAATCCAGTTGTGTTATTGAAGGAACGGGACACAACACGGGACTCACCTCGTACGATTACCGGGATGGGGTAGGGCACGTACGACAGTTTGGCGTGGCATGGGGGGACGGGAAGGGACAAAAGTACGTCGGTGTCACGAATTAGGTTGGTTTGGTGTTTTACGAGGTGGGTCGGGGGTGTACGAGGGGTGAATGTTGGATATTTTCTTGGTTTTTTTTTTTTGTTTCTTGGGGGCTTGGCTTTTCTCGCTTTTGGTAGCGGGGCAGTAGGGTAATTAGGTTACCAGTGGGGATTGAAGCGGATTTGATGGCGGGTCTGAGATTCCATTTATACTGTGTAATTAAGTGGTGAGCTAAGAGGAGAGTATTAATTAATTAGTGGAAAGACCTAGTTAGGTGAGATGCTGTCGATTACGGAATGCTTGTATGATATTGTAACGACCGGTATGAGTACAGCAACGCCTAAAAACCCTAATGTTGCCCATATGCCGAAACGAAACGCTGCTAAACGAACGCAGCTGCGGATTTACCCTTAAAACAACCAGAAACCAGAATTCCACCCCAACCAACGCCAATTCCATCCGTCCCTCACCATTCAACCCAACCCAACCAACCACCCACCTCCACCCTTCGTCAGTTAGTTCCTTAACCTAAACCCTCCCCCTCGCAGCCTCATAAACCCCCCTAATATCCCTCTTCCAAGCATCCACATCCACCCTCACAACCCTCCGATCCATCGTCATCAACCCGTTCACCTCACCCTCCACATCCGTCGTCTGGGTATACACCGCCCCGCTGCACTCATATTTCTCGACCTGCTCGCGCAGCAGGGTCATCAGCGTGTGCGCGCGGTAGTGGTAGGATTCGGCGGTGGCGTGGAGCTCGTAGGTCTGGTTGATTGTGTCGATTGCGCCTTGGAGGGGCCAGAGGCTAGATTTCTAATTAGTGTTGTTTTTGGGTTTGGGGTTGAACGGGGAAGAGGAAAGAGGGAAGAGGGGGAGGTACTTTTCGTCGGCGGGACGGAGACCGATGCCGCCGTATTCGCCTTGGAAGCCGATGCGGCGGGAGTCGTGGGGGGAAGAGGGGAGTGAAGACCAGGGGGTGCCGCATTGGGGTTCGGCGTAGTGGTGGTTGTCCTGGGATGTTAGCCTTCTTTTTCTTTTTTCTTTGTTTCCGCTTTGTATATCGAGAGAGAGGGGGGAAGAGAGAGAACTCACAGAAAAATCCCCCGCGCCAAAATCATTCCACCCCGTAGTACTATCCACCAACCTCGTCGGATCCCACTCCCTAACCCGATCCGTCAACACATACCCATCCGTAAACTGGCCCCAGCCCTCATTATAAATGACCCACGCCACAATCGACGTGTAGCTCTTATGCTCGTCCACCACCACCGCCAACTGCCTCTCAAACTCCGCCTCCTGTTCCGCACTCGCCCGCGAATTGTCAAACACCCGCATCGACGGCATATCCTGGATCACCATCAACCCGAGCCTGTCACACGCCTCGTAGAAGAGATCTGGCTCCACCTTGATGTGCTTGCGCACCATGTTAAAACCAAGGCCCTTGATCACTTTCAGATCATACACCATCGCGTCCGGGGTAGGAGGGGTGTAAATCCCATCAGGCCAGTACCCCTGGTCAAGCGGGCCGAACAGAAAGACGAATTCGCCGTTGAGCAAGGGCCGTTGGATACCGTTGACGCGACCGGTGGCGATGGTGCGGAAGCCGGTGTAGCTGTGGACTTCGTCGTCGCCGAGCTGGACGGTGACGTTGTAGAGGGTGGGGGAATCGGGGGACCAGAGTTGGGGGGAGGAGACTTGGAAGGTGAAGGTTTTGTCGGAGACATGTTGTTGGGTGGCGACGACTTCGCCGTGGGGGCTGGCGAGGGAGATTTCGATGGGGGTGGATTTTTGGGTTGCGCTGTGGACTGTGACGGTGACTGTTTGTGTGTCAGTTTTTATCTCGTGTTTCTAGTTGTCGGGGGAAACGGAGACTTACCCTCGCCGTGCATGTCCGCCGTGAGGTCGAGCGAAGAAATATAGTTCTTGGGCACGCTCTCAAGCCACACGCTCTGCCAGATGCCCGAGCAGGGGGTGTAAAAGATGTGCGACGGCCGCTTGGTCTGCTTGCCCTGCGGGATGCTCTCGTCGTCCGTCGGGTCAAACACAAAGACGTGCCTGTTTGACGTGTTAGCACTACCCCAAATCCACAGATAATTAAACAAAAATAAAAGGTTCGCGAAGGGCTTACAAAACATTCTCCCCCTCCTTCAACTGGTCCGTCACATCCACCCCAAACCTCGTATACCCCCCCGTATGCTCACCCACCTTAACCCCATTCACAAAAACCGTCGTCTGATAATCCACCGCCTCAAAATTCAACACCACCCTCCTCCCGCGATCCGCCCAGTGCCGCGGCACCCCAAAAGTCGTCCCAAACCACATATGCGTAACGCTAAAACTCATATCCATGACCCCCGAAATCCCGCTCTCGATGCACGACGGCACGAGGATTTCTTTGGACAGCGGGAGAGAGGGTAACTGGCTAGTGTCGGGGGTGGAAGCAGTGGAGGAGGGCTGGTAGCTCCAGATGCCGTTGAGGGACTTCCAGGCATCGCGGCGGAGTTGGGGGCGAGGGTATTGCGGCCAGGGGTTGGAGGGCGCTTTGCTGGTCCAGGGGGTGTCGAGGGGTGGGGTTTGGAGCTGGTAGGGGGAGGTTGCGGATACGGAGGCGGTGTTGGGCCATGCTAGGAGCAGGCTGATGAGGGTGGGGAGGAGGCGCATGGTGAGAGAGGGTTGTGGTGGTTTTGTGGGTTAATGTTTTGGTGCGAATAATGCGGGGGTAAGATAAGAAGAAAATCAACGAGGTAGGCAGGGTAACGGTCAAAAACTGTGAGCAAACTTGTTCGTCTGCCACAGACTCGGCCGAGAGGAGGGAAGCGAGCCGAAGAATCAAACAAATCAACTCGGCGAGTAAGGAGGAAGGGGGAAATGGTCAAGGCGTTAGGTCATGGCCGTTTTACAAAATGGGGAGGTTGGGATGGCTGGGTTTTATAGTTGAGGTATCCACCGTCGCTGGGGTTTATTCGTCTGAAGTCAATTATAAATGAATGAGGCAGGTAGGGATAGTAAAGTGGGTGAGTGAGTGAGTTGAGTGAGTCGGCGAGTGCTTGTCAGGGAGAATAGCATCATCCAACATCCCCGGCTATCCACTTGCCGCTTGGCCCAATCCCATCCTTGGACCTGCACCCCAGCCTGACCTAGACCGCGCAGGTGAATCAACGATCGTGTGCCTTTGTATGGCTTGGGCAACAATGCTGTCGATGCCAAGAACCCCCGGACCGAAAGGATCGTGGAGACGGTGTGTGCTGCCGCAGGGTCACGGGGTGGTATTTTTCATTTCCGTTGTCTGTTTGATTGTTTTTTTTTTTTTTTACTCCTTGGCCTTGTCGTGGTGTTGGGCCGTCAGCCCCGGTGATCCAGGGCCAGAAGTGGCAGTGCGGCCAACGGCGTCGGCTTCGAATCCGATGACGGGGTCCTGCGAGGCATCATCGGTCGTCTTTTTTCTTTTATCTGCGGCTCCGGCTGTGCCGTGTCCGGATGTGCACGACGGCTCGCGACCTTCCCAGTTGAGAAAGGTGGACGGGTGACGACGGCCACTGGGAGCCCGCATCAGCTTGTCAGTCTATGACTTGGAGCTGCCGTACCGTACTACCCCAGCAGATCTCCCAGGATCTGTCCGGTAAGATACAGGTGTTCGTCCTGGAACGTTGGAAAAAAAGGGGAGCCTCGGGGTGGCTGACGCGGGGAAAAAAACCATGAGACTGCAGACGAAAAGAAAAAAAAAATGAAATGGGCGGTCGCGTGGGACGGGCACATGTGCTGCAGTGCTGCACTGCAGGCTGGTGTCTCGCTCTGTACGACCTTCCCGAGTGTGGTACCTCGACGCTCTCTGTGAGTCCAATAATAACTTGCAATGTCTTGTGCGGTGATCGGCGCTGCAGTTGGGCCCCCAAAGGGATCAACGCAACGTGTGATACACAAGAGCGGGTGCGGAACGCTGAAATACCACGGTAGGTACTAAAAAAGCATGCTGTGGTAATGTACCGAGGCATTCCGTGATTCCGACCCGGCGAGAGGGGTCTTAGCAATCTCACCGCTTGCTCGGAAGAGTAACTTACGGCCCGGGCGGCAAATCTTTGAATTTTGTTTGCAAAAAAGAGAAAATGAATTGCAGTGCTATGGAGAGTGGAGTTTTTGAGTAGACTTGCCTCTAAAAAGTGGGTTTTGAGACCCCTGAATCACTGAGCCGCGCAGAGTTCAATTTTCATCAAATATAGGAGAATCTATTGAATATTATTCACACAACACTTTCAGCACCTTCACCCTCCCCCACAGGCTCCCACGGGGTCTCAGTCAGATGCTTCCCCAGATTTCTTGGCGTGGTGACCACAAAAACGCCAGAGATCAAAAGATCACCTGTGAGCCAACCAGCGGCCAGACTAGGGATCTTGGGCTTGTCTTGACAGAGCGGGGAGGCGGGGAAGAGGGGTCCGGGGAAGAACAAGATGAGGGGAAAAGTCGGGGAAGCTGCGACTCGCAAGAACTCGGGACGCAAAAGAAGAAAGCAAACTGGTAGCTCTTTCCTTTTTCTATCGTTAAAGACAAAAATTTCAGCTGTTTAGGTCCTTCCTCACGGGACAAACATCTGGACCCCCGCTTCACGGCTCGACATCCGAGCTCAGCTTAGTCAGATTGAACGGGATGGTTTCTTCAAGGATCTGTAGGGATTCCGTTCCGCGCTCTGATCTTCTTTAATCTCATGAAATCCGGGAATTCAGTTTGTCAAGAACGTCATACAAGCAACCAACAAACACTGCCTCAGCAACTCCCACACGCCCAGCCATGCCAGCTCCAATGACCTGTCGTCGAGCACCCCGGCCAGACCGCTCGCTTGACCGCTACCGTTGCGTCCGCCGTAACGTCAAGGGAGCCCGGGCGGATCCCCCAGGCGGCCCCAGACGGCTCCAGGTGAGCCCCGGGACGGCCAAGACGGCCAAGACGGCCTCGCAAGGCCTGGCGAAGGTAATGTGACCACGCATCCTCCCCGCGCGACGATCCAGCGATCGGCGGTGGTCGGTGGACCGGTGGTGCCCAGCTTTTGCTCCGATCCAACCACGGGCGGCCACGGCCTTCTCGGCATTCTGGTTACCGGGTCCTACAGCTCGACTACCGACCCACGCGCCGGGTTGCGGCTGCGCGACGCTTGAGGAGATCCTGAATCGGCGATTCAGGAAGGTCGGCACTGTCGGACTCTTCTATTTCGTCGTCGTCGTCGTCCTCCTCCTCGTCGGTTTGCAGGTAGTCTTCCCCCGGAAGGCCCGGCTCGACATGCTCGCTGAGTTCGTCGTATTCCCCCGCATCGTCATCATCATCATCATCATCCATATCCACATCCTCCTCACTCGGCTCATCCAACTCTGCATCTTCTTCCCCGTCCGCCTGCGCCCGATCATACCACTGCCTCATCCGCGCATTCATGTGCCGCGCCGGGTCGATCTCATAGTCGCCCTGCGTAACCTCTAGTAGCCGCCGCCATAGCACTCTCTGCGCGCGATAACCCTGCTGTAGGTCCCGCTGCGCCTGGTCAAACCGGGCGTGTAACTCGTCTGCCAAGGGTCCGTGGGCGCGCAACCCTAACCCTAGCCCGAACCCGAATGCTTCCTCGGTGCTTTCTCGCCTGTTCTCGTCGTTGTTTTCATCGCTGTTTTCATCTCTGTGGATCCAATCGTACTCAGCGGCCTCCTCTTGACGACGGCGAGCCTCCTCTGCCTTGCGAGCATTGCGTTCAACGAGATACAACTCCCCCCAGCCCCCTGGAAACCCGCCTCCCGGCTGTGGGCTCCATGTATTCTCACGGCCCCTCATCCCGTTCTCGTCCCTCTCTTCCCCATCCTCCTCTGGACTCCCATTCCGAGATCTAGACCTAGACCTGGCACTATCCCTTTCCCTGCCCTGTGTAGCACCAACCTCCCGCCCATACCCCTCCAACCAAGCCCCCGTCTCCTCAACCACCCTCAACCTCGACTGTGCCCGCAACCGGTTCGCAAATAGCCAGATCCGTAAGAAAACAGTCATCTCAATCCGTTCAAGCTCCCCATCGATATACCCTTGTAGCTCAGCAGCAAACGCATTCACGCCGTCCCCATTTGCTGGCCTGTTCTCCTTATCACTCCCCTCACTCCCACTATCCCCATTACTACTCCCCCCACTCCCACCATCATCAGGATCAGGGTCAGGGCCGACCCGATTCGGGTCATCATACTCCCCCGGACTAAGACTCAAAAACGGGATCCGAATCGGTGTTGAAGACTCAGACCCAGGGCGGCCAGGCGGAGAAGAGCCAGGCGAAGAAGAAGAAGAAGAAGAGTCAAAATTCGGACTCCCCATCCCATAACCGGGTCTATGTCTACGTCTATTATTAATATCGGCACCAAAACTCGGCCTGCCGGCACCACGGTCCGGTCTGGTGACGCGCGGCCCGTCGGTACGCGGGATCGGACGCGGAAGGGGACGCGAACGTGGGTAGGGGGTGCCGGCTTGGGTGCGGTGGCTGTTGCTGGGTCTGGGTCGGGGTCGGGGGGTGGAACAGCGTGCGGAGGGGGGGAGGGGTCTGTTGGGGATGTTGGATCTGCCTGGGGCGGATCGGGGTGGTGGTCGGGGTATGGAGCGAGGGCCTGGACGGGGTTGATGGGCGGATTGAGCGGTTAGGCCGGGTCGAGGTCTAGGTACTTGGGGTCCCGCGAGAGAAGCTAGGAGGGTATCGACGAGGGATCTGGGCTCGGCGGGTCGGTTGGGGATGTCGCTGCCGAGTGGGGGGATGTTGGCGTCGTTGTTGGGGTTGGTGGGGGGTGAGCTGGTGGGAAGGCGAGGAAGGCGAGGTGAGCTGTTAGAGGGAGAATCTTTTTCAATGGTGGGGATTGGGTTGTCGGCGCTTTTGTTGCTGGGGATGGGGCTGTTTTCCTGGTCGCTGTTGCTCCTCCTAATGCTATTGTTGTCACTACCGCCGGTGTTGGCGTTGTTGTTGACGTTGTTGTTGTTATTACCGCCGTCTCCATTCCCGTTATTGCCCCTACTGTTATTCCCATTCTTCCCATCGTTACTCCCATTACTGTCTGGATCATTACCACCAGGAGCAACAGCAACACCAACAGGAGTGGGAGAACCCCTATTACCCCCCACGGCCACAGTTCCCCCGCCGCGGGCAGGCGTAACGACGACCCCCCCTCGACCACTGAATCCGCCTCTCCGGAGAGGTGTCTGTGGACGTCCCGCGGCCGACGCACCACCTCTGGGAGTCCCATCGGTATGATTCCCACGACCGCTCCCACTACCCCGACCATTCCCACTTCCACTCCCATTACCTGCAGCGTCCGCATTCTGCTCCCCCTCACCACTCGGCTTTTTCTTCTTGCCTAGATTTGTCCCATTCTCACTCCCACTCCCACCTTCACCTTCACCTTCGTCCCTCTTCCGCTTCTTTGTATTCGTAGGCTTCGATCCAGAACCCCCCTCATACTTGACCTCAGATCCCGCATCCTCAGGTACCGAAGGTAAAGCCCCCTCCGCAGCCTGCCCCTCCGCAGCCTGCGCCTCACCCGACCCTGTCCCCGGATCTGCCGCTGCCCCCGGCGTCGGCGGATCCTGATATACACTCCACGACCGATGGCGCCTCCGGGCCTCCGCAGCAATACGGTTACGTTCCGCCGCCGCCTCGGCCAGCAGAGCGCGACGGCGAGCCCGTTCTCCTCGGTTCTGGGCTTGGGTTCCTGGGGAGGCTGGACCGGCGGTTGCTGCTCGCGATGGTGGTGCGCGCGAGGGGGCTTGTGATGGTGGTCGCGATGAGGCTCCGGCAGGGCCGGGGGTAGTTGGGGCTTGACTCCCTCGGCCACCGCCGCGGGCGCGGCCTCCTCCTCGCGGCGGCATTGCTTTTTTCTGGGGTGGTTTGACTGGTTAAGTTGTGTATCTCTCTCGGGTTTTGGAGTTCTTGGAGTGGGTGTTGAGATGGTTGGGGGATGTTGTATTTGGGAGTTTTTTGTTGTTTATCTAAGAGGGGAAATTTCTAAGAGCAGAAACATCTAAGGAGAAAAGAGAAATGGGGGACTGGCTGCGCGGGTTAGCGATGTGGTCTTGTTAAAAAAGTCGTTGTCTAGGTTATGACTGGGCTGAGTTTGTCAACCGTCTTTGTGTGCTTGCTCATTGTTCATTGTGTTTTCTCAGTTCAATGAAAGCTGTTTATGAAGTGGGGACTTTGTTGTAAATTTGTCTGCCATATTCAGATAAAAGTGCTGTTGACGAAATCGTCAATGGCTTTGAGGTTTGTTGGTATTGTTGCCGGATTAGGAAATCTGTTCGGGGACCCTGGGGTAGGCCTTGTAAGGTGTTGGTGAGCCTGGCTAGGAGTCATGAACATTTTCACACAAAGAAAGCCAGTCAACAATTAACCACGTCACGGGTATCACAACCAGTCAATCTACAGATTCATACCATACTTGCTTGAGAGCTTGGCCTGGTTCATCTTTTTCATCACCCGAATCAATACCTTGTTCAGAATACATCATGTTTCCCACCTACTCACCCCCTTACCACCACGCGATCCCAGATAATTGATTAATCCATATCATTGCCCCAGCTACATCTCCCCGCCTTACATCCCTCACAAAACTCGTGTTCATGGTCCGGCCCCTTCTGTCGCCTAAAACCTTCCCCCCCCATTTTCATCCCCGACCATTTTTTCAACCGATACACCACCCTCTCCACATAGCTCTGCTCATCCAGCCTAATAATTCCCAGTGTATCACACGATTTGCACCGCTGCCCATACACCACGGCATTGTACCAGCGGCCGGGGTATTCTCGAATGACAATTGCTATCTTTTTGCTTCCCCAACCGTGCTTTTTGCAGGCTTTGTTGGGGCACGTGAAATCGCCCATGATGCGGGTGTCGTAATCTTGCTTGGTCCCGGCGTCAGTGTCTTCGGGGTGGAAGTCCCATTTCGGCAAAATGGGGGGCGATATGGAGGAAAGGGATTCGATGACGCGGTCATGGAGGTCCGGGTACATCGCGAATGGCTGATTGGGGGGTGAGTCGGGTGACTGTTTGGCCGTTGACTGGTTGCTCGTTGACTGCTTGGACTTGGACTTGGATTCGGACTTTTTGCCTTTCTTCTTTTTCTTATTTCCGGATTCGGGGGGGTGGGCTGGGGCCGTAGGGATTGGGGCCGTAGGGACTGGAGTTGTCAGAGCGGACACGTTCATTGTGGGAGGCGGCATGGTGGCAGAAGTTGATTGAGTGCGAAGCTGCGCTTGAAACCGGAAGAGAGTAGGTATCGCCGTCCTGATCGCTAGCGGGGGTATGTAAGGAAGGATGCGAAGGGCCATGCTAAAGGTGGGCTCGCGGTCGGTTATGAAGAGTTCGGTTCGAATGTCGCGTGCCAAAACAGAGTGAAAGGAAAGGTGGTCCCCGGATGTCACCCCGTGGAATGAAAGACCAAGGGGGAATGCAAGTGAGACTGCATTCTCTGATCTGTCCGACACCGCTCGGCCGTTTGTTGCCCGATCAAACGGTCTGGAAAGGGCTGATGCATGCTGAATGTGTGTTTCTTGCCAATCCGAGTAGGCCATGGCCAACTCGCCTCATCGATGGCCGGTCTTGGAGGGGAACTTGCATACATCATGTCCAGTGTTCTTGTCCAATGGATAAAAGGACAACAAACGGGATGGTCGGCCTCAGTGCATTTCCCCGCCCAGTTACCACGGAGCTTGATCATCAAATATCTGACCGCTTTTACGAGGCTCCTTTGCGAGGATTGGGATCTTTCCTAGTCTATATTAACAGCTTGATCAAAGCCAAACGAACATCAGGTCCCACAGTTCCAATATGTGCATGTCTTGGAGAGTTAAGTAAAGTTACATGTGAGCAACTCGCTTGCCAACTGAGTATTCGCAAATAACCGAACACTCTGTCGTCAATCCAGTCCTTCTGTTTGAAAGGGATATATGACTGCAACTCCCATCCTTGTGAGTGGTGTTGAGGATAAAAGCTGTGCTTTTCTCAGACCGTCTTCGTGGTTAACGAGTATTCTCAACTCCTCGCATCTACGCTTGAGGGGCGAGTGCGTACTGAACCCCCCGTAGACAGCTGTGATTCCGAAGACGTCGCAGACCCATGACTCGGTACACGCTGGTCCTTCGTCCGCACCCCTGGCAGTCTTTCATTCACTTCCTCTGACCTCAACCCGGTCAATGAATCAGACGGCCCGTCAGGGTTGAGAATCCACCACAAAATAGGCCACACAGTGTCCTTTGAGCAAGTGGCGACCGGGACAGCAGGGAGCGGGTATGACCCTCGCAGTGTGGCGACGAGGGCAGGCGTTGCTAACGACGGGTCGTAGGAGGCCTGAATTACCCGGACTCGAGTATCTTCAAAACAAATAACCGTGCTCTGGCCCGGGACGCAAGGTTAGTCATGCCAAATGTGAGGGTGAAGGCCGCCTGAAGGAACCAACCAACCTTGACAATGCTGTTTCCGACACGGAGTTTCCAGCCTGTGAACTCGTAGCCGTCTACCGGGGTCTCGTTGATCTGAAGGCGCATGGGGCACACGCAGGCGAGTAGCTCGCTTCGGAGAACATACTTGTCCGCTGGGCCTCGGTTGGGCCGCGCGTCCACCGGAGCAGTTTGATCGGCGAGCATGCAGCCCCAGTTGGTGGCTGTGTGCTCAATCATGGTTTCCCCAGCCCACGATATATGGCCGCTCTCGTGGAAGCTCGGCCCTGCAAGACAATCCTCCCGAGGGTCGCGTCTGAAAAGCCTAGAGGGGCGCGGCAGCGTGTCAGCGCAGCTCGACATTGAGATAGTTTCTCCAAGCGGAAAGGAATCGTACCCGCAAAGGAGCGGCGCCGTGGCTTGCTGATCCTTGAGAGCAGAGTGCGCAGCGCGGCAGAAAACGGCGGCCCAGGCGAATGCCGAAGGACAACGCGGAGAATTGACCGTAACGTGACAGGCCTCGAGTGCCTCACGGGACGGCCGTGGACAAATTGGGATAGAATCTGCTTCGCTATACTCGCAGTGGATGTTGAGCGCCTCATTTTCGAAATTGGTAACTATAGAGAAACGAGTCGTATTCGGCACGGCAGAGCTTGTCCAGGATGCCGACTAACCTAGTATCGAGTCGCGCCCAAGCATTGGGTTCGGGGGAGGTTGAAAGGCTCATAATGAATGCCTTGAGCGAAGCCGAAAGTGTGCGCAAGATATCCCGTAATTAGACTGGTGGGTGAATTAATGCAGATGCGGAGGGTGCAGCGGAAAGAATGGGAAATAGACTCGCAGGAAATCAAAACAAGCCCGTGACAAAAAGTAGTTGATATCGGAGCAACGTGCTGATTACTAGTAGGTAATTAATCCGTCAACTGGGAAACAAATGTTCGGCAAGGGGCGTGCCTGGTAAACAGGAATAACAGAAGACATGACAATCGGACGATTGCGGTTCACGCCTCATAAAAGAAACGAATACCAGGCCTGTACAGGAACAGTCATTTATTGCTGAAGTAAACTTTCGGACAGTATCCGCAGCAACCCGTCCAGCTCTCCCCTCTACTCTTCCACTTTACCCACAGTTCCAATGTTCAAAACAAGGGAGATTTTCGATGGCCAGAGCCCAAAATCGTCGTTCTCTAATTTTCTACCATAATAACTCTGGAAATTGTTCCTAAAATGAGTTTTGATTCAGTGCGAATAAAGGACAGCAGCAGCAGAAGCAGCAGCGGCAGCAGCAGCAGCAGCAGAAGCGCTCAGGGAGAGGAAAAGTGAAGAAATGGGGAGGGGGCTTGGCGACTTGGTAGTAGCTCGGGCATAGGGTGTTACGGATTAGAACGTCACGGATTTCGTGTACACCACACCACAGTCCTAAAATCTCAGGTTGAGTTCCCGGTTGAGAGATTTAAACAAATTCAACGCAGGCTTCGGAAATACTCGGCCGTAGACCAGGACCACCCACGTGGAGGACTTGCAAGTTCTGCTGTTTTCAAGGCCCACAACCAGAGAGCGGAAATCGACAAGGTTTCCTTTCTGGGCCGAATCCACGAATCAAAGCTGGCCCTATTGTTTCACTGCGGTGTCCGCCCCGGACAGGGACCTAGCAGGAAACAGGGCTACACAGTAGGGATTGACTTCGGATTGGCCTCGAGTCCGTATATATGTCCATGTCAACTTCAACAGAGCGTGGCATGTTGGTCGCTGGCGAATAAACACGAGAATGCTCCCTTAGCCAATTCCTGGCTTGGTAAATCGGGCTGTTATTTGTCGACTTGTTGGCGACATGCAATTGGGGCTCCCCAACAGCTGCCCTCCCTCAGCCTCGCTGATAGTCAGATACCCGCGCTAGGATCCACACTGGTACCCACACCGAAACCCACATTTTTGAACAATAAATCCACCAAATTCAACCAGTATTTCCGAACCATCCACGTGCATCGAGACGCCGTCGTGGATCAAGACGGAGGTGATTTTCATCCTTCTCCCCGGACGTAATATCCCAAGCACGCCGGGCCATTTCGACCGCAGCGGGCGTGCAGAGGGACGCAGACCACTCGAGACGTGGTGTCCGTCCACGTGTGGACTAACCCCAGCGCGCTTATATCAATGCGGCGACCGAGGGAAAGCGCCACACCTGCAGGCACTCCGGGCGTTGAAGGTTGGCACTTTTGGCAGCTCAACCTCCAACGCGGGGCAGATTGGCGGTGGTTGCCAACTTGGCAATATAAAAGCTGGCGGCCGAGCTCCAAGAGTCCAGAACCCCAGACTGCCGTGCCAAGCAGTCTTGGCTTTTCAGAGCTCCGAGCTGAGACACTGCCGTAACCTTGTCGATTCTCCACCCTCCCCGGCTTAGCTTAGCGTCAACGTGATTTGCCATGCACTTAAAGCTGCAGAGCTGTGCCGTCAGCTGGGTGCTGCTCGCCGGGCTCGCCCGTGCCGACGCCGACGATGCCAAGTACAAGCACGTCGCCTTCTTCAGCATCGACGGCTTGCACGCCTCGGACGTGCCCAAATGGGTCAGCGCCGAGCCCCACGGCGCCATCGCGTCGCTGCTCAAGACGGGCTATTGGTACGCGGGAGCCCTGACGTCGGCGCCGTCCGACTCGTTCCCCGGCATCGTCAACTTGGTGTCGGGTGCCAAGCCGGCCCAATCGGGCATTTGGTACGATGATGGATATGGTAAGTTGCATTTCGCCTGTCCTTGGCACCAGCGTGCTGTTGGTCACGTGACACGTCGCTGATCCATCAACAACAACAGACCGCAGCCTTTGGAATCCCTTCTCCCAGACGGGGACCAACTGCCAGGGCGCGCCGGGTGCTGAGGTCGTTTACGACGAGACCAAGGACTACGACAACACCAAGCTCTGGTCGTCGCCCAACCCCACCGTGGTCGGCGGCAACATCGACCCGGCCAACCTGCCTCAGGCCATGGTGCGCGGCGAGTGCATCAACCTGTACCCGCACCAGCGGCTGCGTGTCAACACCATCTTCGAGGTCGTCCACCCCCATGGCCAAACCGCCTACACGGACAAGCACCCGGCGTACGACATGGTGCGTGGCCCCTCGGGCAAGGGCCTGAGCGTCGGCTACTTTCCCGAGATCCAGAGCGTCGACAGTAAGCCACCCAGCCCTTCTTCCTACACTTACGGAGTAAAGGTTGGTCCACTAACCTCCCCCGCAAAGCCACCAACGTGACGCAGATCATCGGCTACGACACGCTGCATGTGCAGGCCTTCCTAGACTGGATCGACGGCAAGACGCCGGCCAACACGGAGGTGCAGGAGGCGCTGACAGGCATCCCCAAGCTCTTCGGCGGCAACTTCCAGGCTGTGTCGGTGGCGCAAAAGTCGTACGGCTACGAGCCCCACACGGTGGCCTTCACGCCGCAGCTCACCACGGCGCTGACCTTTGTCGACGACTCGCTCGGCAAGGTCGTCGCGGCGCTGCAGGCCAAGTCGGTGCTCCATGATACCCTCATCATCGTGTGTGGCAAGCACGGGCAGACGCCCGTCGACCCGACGCTGTTCCGACGCGTCGACCAACACCTGATCGCGCCGGCGGCGGGTGTAACGGTCAGCCAGGTGACGGCCGACGACGTCGCGCTGCTGTGGCTGGCAGACCAGCGGGACCTGGCCAAGGCCGTCGCGGGGCTGGAGAAAGCGCGTGCGACGCTCGCGATCCAGGACATCATCTACGGCGACCGGCTGCGCGACCTGGGCTTTGGCGACCCAGCCAAGGACCCCGCGGTGCCCGACATCATCATCGTGCCGGACCTGGGCGTCGTGTACACGACCAGCCACGCCAAGATCGCCGAGCACGGCGGGCTGAGCGCCGATTCCCGCAACGTCTCGTGCTTCGTGAGCAACCCCAGCCTGCAGAAGCGCGAGTTCGACGGGCCCGTGAGCACCGCGCAGGTGGCCCCGACCATCCTCAAGGCGCTGGGCCTGGATCCCAACGAGCTCGACTCAGTCAAGCACGGCGGCGACGACCTGGACGTGCTGCCTGGGTTCTAGGTAACCGTAGCTGAGCGTTGTGATGCGACAGCAGCATCCATGTCTTGGCAGCCTGTCATTGTGGCGAGATGTTGGAGCTTCATCGTCTTCTTGGAGGGAGAGTTCACTTAATCTGTAACGTTACCGGTAATACTAGGAACAAAATGCAATGCTTTGGCAATGTGGGAGGGACTCGGGCAGTGTGTGCTGTAGATGCAGCTGAACGACAAATAAAACTCCTCTCAGAGTGGGCCACCGAGGCCGCCAAATTCAGGGGCGCAGTCACGTCCTGCCTAACCTCTCGACATTGTCTTTCATCGACCTCGTTCCGTAAAATTGGCTCGCCGCTGTCCGTCCTGAATAACACAGTCCCCAACGCGAAAGGGAATATAAAACCACCAAGCAAGGTTGGATTCCAAGATGTCGATGTTCATGCCAAAAAGGCTCTACATCCGTGTTAGGCATCGGCCTTGCGATAGGAAGCATAACGTCAAGGATCGTACTGCGATGAACATGAGTGGGAGAAAACCAAACTGCCAGCATAACTAATTAGCAATTGATATACGAAGTAGACAACTATTAGCACTTACTGTGATCTAGCTAAGGGGCTTCATGCTTACGTTTGGTGATGTTTATTTTTGCGCTTCCGCTATAATTACGTACAAGAGGCGTCTAGAGCGCATGTCTATTCCCATGAAATCATTGGCCGATGTAGCCAACTTAGTGTCGTCTTGAGAAAGGGGGTAACCTCTACCCCTTCTTTATATTATTTTCCAGCCTCTTCGTAATAGTCGTGGACTAGCCGTTGGAAATCTCAAGGTGCTGCCTGGAGCTAGGTAGGAGGGACCTCTATGTAGAAGCCTCCACGAAGCGGAAGCTGTTAGTGCTTCGTGGAAGGAGTAATAGGGCATTTCGCAAGTCCCGTTTTTCGACAGCAAGTTGAAGCGGCGTGGCCTCGCTGAATCCGGTATATCCGTTTAAGCACCTCTATCAAGGAGCCGTTGTACGACCTCCGCGTTCCCGTTGAGGATGGCGGCATGAAGAGCAGTTCTACACTCGCCCCCTTGAGCGTTGACGGCTCCACCTTTTGTCAAGGAGTCGCACGACCTCTGTGTTCCCTCGCCATACGGTAGTTTTTAAGATCTTACTACGGCAGGCAAACATGAGAACCATTGGTAAGGAAGCATCCACATAATCAATGAACCAAAAGTGAAGCTTAGAACAATATTGGGTTCTATTTCAATGTATTTATCAAAGCAGAATGGCAGATGTACTGTATATTTGGTCATGCCCAGTACAGCATCTCCGAAGCATCAACATGCCTTCCCCAGTCCATTGCCAACCCACAAAGCCTTCGTTCTACAGGCAAAGAACCTGCTGCGGCACCTGGTAGCTGCAGTCTGAAAGATGTTGTCAGTACCTCGGACACGATAATTGCCGTTGTCAGGTAAAGAAAGAAAGTGCCAATACGTACGGCCACGGAACTGGTTGCCAAGCCCATCAATGAAAAAGGCGCAGTCCTCGCCGTCGTTGTGCAGTGTCTCTGTGTTTCTGTAGGTGCAAGATTCATGGACCCAGGCTGGGTAGGAGAACGACGCAAGCTGGTTAGTCATGATGGCTTTACATGAGTGCTTTTTTGCAGGCTGGGGGTCGGAAAAGCACTCACCGCCTCGGATCAGGTAGAAATTGTTGTTGGGTGTCCAGACGCCGTTGTTGTTGGGGTCCTGGGTCCAGGCGTGGGAGCCGGCCGCGAGAGAGAGGACGGCGGTAACGATGGTGAATGTGAAACGCATGTTGGGTGGTGGCAGTTTGGTAATCTTCGGGAGATTGTCCGAGAATTGGTGATTTGAGTGTTTGTGAAGAGGAACTGGCTTGACTGGTTCTGTCTGAAGAAGAAGTCTTTGAGCACAACAGAGATGGGACAGCGGCTATTTATCATTTTTTCCTCTTTTATCCTCAACCGCCGTATTCGTAACCACCGGACGGACAATTGATAATCTTCACGATGCCCCGGTCCGATGCCCAAGTCCCTCGCAGGACGGGGACTCAGAAACTCCGTCAAGCGAGGTAATCACGGCCAGTCAGGGACTACCTGCAACCGCAACCGATGACAACATGCGATGGGTCAGTACCAACCCGGTCAGCAAGACAGAAATCTCCGGATTGACAACGAGGAGGTCTAGACTCTCCTCAATAGCGCCACAATACAGACACGGTAGGTGGAGATAGGTCGTGCCGCGGCAACCGGGAAGCAAGCGAAAGGATCGTGGCCGAACAGGTGGGCCGGTGAAGTCCTGATGCTCCGCCTCTCTAGCTCTGATGATGGTTCGTGTTCAAAATTAATTGACCGGTCGGCCACATTTGCGAGTTTCTGGGTCGTTTAGAGGGTTCGGTCACTTGAGTAGTTCGGTCACTTTAGTCAAAGACGTTGGGGGCCGGGAATTGGGGGCCAAAACTATACGGATATGGCAACACAGGCGAACGGTAGGTAGGTTCCACCAAGCAGAGAAATGGGCGTCCGACGGTGATATCTTGCAGCCACAACTCATTAAATAGTCAAAACAAAGGCGCTTTTGGCCCCCAAGCATGTAGATTATCAATAGTCTTGTGTCCTAGCCGCTGGAATACATGTGCCGTGGTAGGGACTGCCAAATTCTGATTGCTTAAGTCGGACCCCCCCCCCCTTGGAACACCTCACCTTTGGAACACTTGGCAAACCCACACCCAAAGATCCACCCATCTTCTTCAAC
>NW_026944162.1:0-19678 GCF_033296635.1 Dichotomopilus funicola
GTGCCAAGGAATGTTCGACCCGCTTATATGTTCGGCTCGCTTATAAGGCACGTTAACTTACTTTGCTACAAAAGTGAAAAAGGCCAAAAAGAATAAACAAAAGAAAGTGAAAAAAAGACAAAAAAGAGTAAATCAATCAAGATTTATTAAGATTTTACCGAATGCTAATGGATTGGACTTGAGCTATATGTTTCAGTGTGCCGCTTTTCCTGGCCATAGCGAGGGTAGACACACCGTTCCCTAGCCCCATCCTTTTGCTTCGAGCACCCTAGCTCCTCTTGGACAAGCCGCATGTTTGACGTCACGGGTTTAGTCACACAAACCTTGCTGTGTACTCCGTACCTAGGCAAGAGCATTCCGAGCACTTTGACCTGTGGACGTCATTTAAGGATAGCCTTGGGAACCTTCCAAGGCAGTGCAGTGAGTGACCTTTTGTTGCAAACCTACCCCAGCCTCACTCCACTCATGTAACTTAAGTACCTTAAATATCGAGCCAATCACGTGGTAGCTTATCCAATTCACGCGTCAAGACACGGTCGGCGCGCGCCGCTCACCCCAGCCCCCACTTTCATTACTATTTCCCGAATCGGTTGGTCGGCCGCCTCGAATCTGACGCTTCAGCCCCCAGCCCTCCTTCCCTTTGCTTTCTTACTCTTCTTCTTCTCGTCAATGCACCAAAACCCTGTCCGATTGTTCTCCATTCAGATGAACCCAACACCATCAAGATATATCCGACGCAATATTTGAATCTCACTACAAAAATCGCATCAAATGACGGGCCCTCGCACGAAGCGGCAATTCGCCGGCGCGGCCAGCGATCCGTCGCAGCGCTCCATCACCTCCTTCTTTTCCCGGTCTACATCAGGGGCCAATTCCAATTCCGCCAACCCCTCCCCAAAGCCTCCCCTTGACGGTCCCGCCGTCCCCGCTCAGATCCAAACCGACCTCCTCAATGTCGGCATGCGAGTCCGCAAGGCGATCCCCGAAGGTTACAAGACCGGCACCGCCTACAGCGCCTTCACCCTCTGGGCCGAAGACAATGCCACCAAAAATACTGCCGATGACGCCCAGCCAAGCTCGGCACCGTCCAGCGTGCCGTACAATTCTTCCATGCGCGAGCTCGAGCCCTTCTGCGGGCTGAACAGGGTTGGCGGCTTGGCCTTTCAGCCTGCCTACGATAGCAGCAGCAACGGAGATGGCAATCCGGGCTTGACCAGCAGCCAAGATACCGTCTCGTCCTCGTCCTCGTTCTCGCCCTCATCCTTCGCGGCTTTCGCCAACCCTGCCGGCACCCTTAACATCGCCACCGCATTCTCCTCTGCGCCTCAACCCCCAACCCGCAAGCGCATTTACACCACCGACGAAGAGGAAGCTGCCCACAGCGCCCTGTCCACCACGCTCCCCTATCGCGGCCCAACACGCCTGAGCAGCGATAATCCGGTTGCCGCCTGGCTCGAAGAGGAAGTTTCACCGCGGAGTTTGGTGCCGCCGGCTGGGGCGTGGGAGAATGCGCGGGTGTTGGCCGTGCCGAGGCGGTCGAAGCACCAGCAGCTGGCCAATGGACCTAGCTCTAGCGGCGGCATGATGGAGCTGGATAGTAAGGTGTTTGGTGGGTTTGGGCTTTCGTCTAGCTCGGAAGAGGAGGACGATGATGATGACGAGGAGATGGGTGGGTCTGGGCAGGAGAATGTGATGGTTGTGGGGAAGGGGCGGGATGGGAATGATTTTGAGGAGGCGAACTTTCTGGACTATGGTAGGATGGAGGTCGAGTAAGCGGCTTGATCGGTGTTCCGGTCTCGGCGTCGGCTCATAACGGTGGATGTTTGACGGAGGAAGGTCTCATATTTCTGCATCGCGATTTTCATGGCGTTTCCGGTTTGCTGAGTTGAGTCCGAATCATGACGGCTCGGGCATAGTTAAGGGGAGGAGGATGTCGCATTATATACCATGGCTTGGGAGGAGATGGACTTGTTAGGACGTGTTTATTTCCACTGGGGTATTTCGGCGTTTATGGACGAGTGGGCATCATGGCAATGCCGCCCCTCGTAGGCAGGGAGGATTAGAAGGAGTTAATTTACTGCTTCGTTGTTAATGTGCTAGTCCGTTACCTTTGACTTGAAAATATAGCACATTGCAAATCGAACAAATGGGAGACAGTCCTGAGTTTGAATTACAATGAGCTACTAAATGGTCCTACAAACCGTTTTCTGGCTTTTCGTCATGGGCGTGATAAGCTAAAAGAGAAAATGGAACGGTGACACCTCCACCTTGCTGTAGTATAACACCCAACCCATATGCCCGTTTACCTCTCAATCTTTTTACTGCGCTGGGAATGGGTCTCGGAACTCAAGCAGGTCTCGCTGCCCGTAGAACTCACCAGCCACGGTCAGGATCATGTTAAGGGTGGCTCGCATGTTGGCGCGAGCTTCTGCCTCGTCGAGGGTAGAATTCTCGGTCGGCTCCCACTCTCCCTCTTCATTCTCAAGGTCGTCACCGGCTTGTTCCTGTTGTTCATGTTCTGGATGTTGGTTCTCGTTTGTACTTGAGCCGGCTTCGAGGCGGGCTAGCAGACGGGCTTTTGCCGCGGCGATATCGGCAGCGAGGTCCTCGTCGCTGTTGCTCGAGGCGGCGGGGACGGCCGGCTGATCGTCATCTGTAACTTCGCCCTCGTCGAGGTCCATGTCCATCTCGCCGTCTTCGTTTTGGTCATCAGCAATCTCACAGTGGCCATTGTCAGCCTCTGTAGTATCAGCCTTCTCGAGTCCTGTTGTCGTCGATACGGCAACGCCTCTTTCAGCATCCTCGTCAACAACTAGTTCTCCGAGAAATTCCTCCTCTTGTTCCTCCTCGCCATTGTCGTTCATTTCTCCCTCCAAGTCTTCCTCAACCTCCTCCTGAAGAGCCTCCATCTGAGCCATACTGACCATCATCAACACCGCTCTTTTCCCCAGCTCACGCACCCAACCGACCTCGGCATAGTCCATTTCACCGCTATCAGGCAGACGCGCGAGCAACGCCCATATCCAACGACTGGTGCGTGGGCGCAGTTCATAGCCGCGGCGGATGAACTTGCCGCCGAGCAGGACTCGCAACAGACGCAGAGCACCCTGGCGGTCGAGGGCAGCCACCTGGGCCGGGAGCGGGTCGGTGTGGCGGAAACGGCGCGACCAGACGCGGAAGGTCCACGAGCGCGGACCGAAGGAGCCTACCTCGACCCCATGGTCGCGTGGAAGAGCGGTAACGAGGGTGGGCGGTGGTGTGCGGTGTAGGATGGTACGTAGGTTGAGAAAACGGGCTATGAGAGCGGAGAAGTAGGCTCGGCGGAGGGCGGCATTTTGGGCGGCAACACGGTCGCGTCGGGGAAATGACGATGCAGCCTTGCTTCCATCGCCTTCTTCGACTCGATCGTCCTGTTCGTCTTCAACGGAAGAATCGGTCAACGGGTCTGGATCGGGAGCTGCAGTATACGCGCCGTCTTGGTAGTAACCGCGCGAATCACCGACACCGTCGGCGTAAATGCTGCGATCGATGGCATCGAGGTCTTGGAGGTGAGGCGGAAGCTGGGGTCCCGCTCTGGGGGCGACTAGAACATTGGGAACGCCGTTTGCTTCTTGTCTGTGAGGTACTTACCATTAGTCTTACCATTCAATTTATTTTAGGATCATGATGTTAGGAGCCGGTGCCAGCTGAGGAATGGGAAGTTGTTGTTTTAGCAGATGATTGATAATGGAGATGGGAAGATGGATGCAGTGTTGAAAGGGAGAGCTTACCGGACCGCCCTTAGATACGCGAGCGCATCACTGTTCTCTTCGAATTCTAGGTCTTCATCAGAGATTTGCCCACAACCTTCGTCGTCAAGGCCAGGAAAGGCAGCTCTCTGCCCATACGTCGGGTCAGGTTTGCCTTCTGATGGTTTCGATTTGGTGTTTTGCTGCTCGCGCCGGCGTTTGTTCGGCAGGCACGAAGATCCAGGCTCGCCAGTGGAGGAACTATGGTTTCGTTTCGAGCCCATTGTATGCGATCGCCTGTCAGAGAGGCGCGTTCACGAAGCGCAAGCTGTAGCGCGGATCCTTTGAATAAACCGACCAAAAATTTGGACATGGAAAAGGAAAATGAAGTTCCATCATGCGAGACGCGAGTTCTCTGGCTTGGCTTGCTTGGCTTGCTTGGCTAGCAAGCTAGCCACCCCGGTAATTGCTTATCGATGTCAAGTCTCCCTTTGACGCCCAGCACAATCTACCGCAGCTTTCTCTGCTCGCTCTATCTCTTTATGATGACACAAATATACTGGAAAAGGTAAAACAGATGTCAGTATAGCCTCCTACTGCCAAAGTTCAATAAAGCCTGCAATCAAACCGGGAGGGCTTCTAAAAGAGCTGGGTTGACTCACCTTTGAGCCTCGGGGTTAGGGTTGATCACTTCAGCCGAGATCTGCCCCTCCATGCCCCGCCAAAAATGCCCCTCCACCGCGTTGTGTGTCAGGCCGGGATCTTCATCGACTCATAAATTTTGATTCACACGACCAATCTCCACACAGGTCGTCCCTCACCCTCAGCCAGAAGTTTCCCAATTTCCGTGATCCACCAATCTACCGACAACCCAATTCGAATCACACTCAAAGATGGCCGAACCCTCAGAAAACCCAGCCCCTCCTCAAGCCGGACCTTCTGCGGCGGCCGCTGCGGCGGCTGAAGGGGGTGAGGGCGGCATTTCTAAGAAGGCAGCTAAGAAGGCGGAGGCCAAGGCCAAGAAGGAGGCCGAAAAGCTTCGTCGCGCAGCCGAACAAGCTACCGCCCAAGCCGCGGCTAAGGCAGCTGCTCAAACGGAGGATCTCGCCAAGGACAACTACGGGCAGGAGACGCACGAGACGAAGCTGTCCGCGGATGTCGTCGAAGTCAGCCTCAAAAGCCTCGGCGAAGAGCATGTCGGCAGGACGATCGAGCTGCGCGCTTGGATGCAGAACGCCCGCATGCAGGGTGCCAAGATGGCGTTCATCGAGCTGCGTGAGGAGGGCAACTTGTCGATCCAGGGCATCGTGGTCGCCAGTCCGGAAGGCACCCCGGTCAGCAAGCAGATGGTCAAGTGGGTTGGCGCCATCAACCCGGAGAGTTTTGTCGTGGTCGAAGCCAAGGTCCAGAAGCCGCTTGATACCGTCAAAAGCTGCACTGTGGTCAACTACGAGCTACATATCACCAAGTGCTTCGTGCACGCCGCTGCGCCGTCTGTCCTAGGCATGACCCTTGCCGCGGCGAACCGGCCCGTTGCCAACTTCAGCGATGAGGAGGTGCCTATCGAACAGGAGGTCGAGAAGCTTTCGGTTGCTCCCGCGGGCAACGAAACCACGAACATTCCCGCGGCAAGCATGCTGACACATCTTGACAACATTGTCATGCACAAGCGCTCGGCCGTCCAGCAGGCGATTGCGGACATCCGTGGCGAGGTGAAGGAGCTGTACCGCTCGTACCTGAGGTCGCAGGGGTTCAAGGAGTTTGAGCCACCATGCCTTATCGCTGCCGCGTCTGAGGGTGGTGCGAACGTGTTCCGCATGCCGTACTTTGAGAAGGAGGCCTTCTTGGGTAGGCGACCCCTGATTTCAAGAATGTGTTCCATTGTCGAGTGAGCCGATGCTAACGCAACAGTCGTACAGCGCAATCGCCGCAGTTTTACAAGCAAATCGAGATTGCTGGTGGCCGGAAGCGTGTATTCAGTGTTGGGCCCGTCTTTAGAGCCGAGAACTCCAATACGCCTAGGCACATGACCGAATTCACCGGCCTTGATATGGAAATGGAAATCAAGAAGGACTACCGCGAGGTCGTGGTATGGATACCCTCCCTTCGTATCATTTTTCCAAAACGAGATTTTACTAAGACAAACGTGTACAGCAAGTACTTGAAGGTGTCCTTTTCCACATCTTCCGCAACATCCAAGAACGCTGCGCCGAAGAGATTGCTCTCGTCCGTTCCGTTTATCCTTCAGAAGAGTTCCTCCTTCCCGAACCTGGCAAGGAAGTTCGCCTAACCTTTGCGGAGGGCCAAAAGCTGCTCCGTGAAGAAGGCCCCGAGGAATTCCGCAACGTCAGCGACGACGAGGACATGAGCACGCCGCAAGAAAAGGCACTTGGCGCCATCATCCGCAAGAAGTACAACACCGACTTCTACGTGCTCGACAAATTTCCCGAGGAAGCCCGTCCTTTCTATGCCAAGGAAGACCCTACCAACCGCAAGGTTACCAACGCCTACGACCTGTTCATGCGTGGCCAGGAGATCTGCTCGGGCGGTCAACGTATCCACGACCCCGTCGAGCTCGAGGCCCGCATCCGCACCAAGGGAATCGACCCCGCTAGCCCGGGTATCAAGGAGTACGTCGACATCTTCCGCCAAGCGGGTATTCCCGCGCACGGTGGTGGCGGTATCGGTCTGGATCGCGTAGTCGCGTGGTATCTCAACTTGCCCAGCGTCCATCTCGCAGCGTTTTACCCCCGTACCCCCAAGAGGCTGTTGCCTTGAGAGGCTAGCGTTGATGTTGTCCCGTACTTATGATAGATATGTGTCAAAGATCAAAAGACAAATTTTGAGGAAAAGAACATTGGGAATTCTCACATGATAATCCCCCCTATCCCTTATCTCCTTTACTCCTTTGTGACAAAACTATTCTCTGTCTAAAGTCCTCTTTACGTCCAAAATCCCCTCTACTTCAAGACTCTCTCTGTGTCCAAAGTCCTCGTCGCGCCCAAAGTCCTCTCTATGTCCAGAGTCCTCTTTACGTCCAGAATTCCATCTACATCAAGAATTCTCCCAGTGCCGAGAATTACCTCTACACCGAGAACCCTCTTTGTGTCTGGAGTCCTACCTCTATGTCCAGTAACCCCCCTCTTCATCGACAATCCTCGCTGTGTCGTGAATCCTCGCTGTGTCGTGAATCCTCACCACGATTTTGCACAAATATCTCACTACTTCGAGAATACCCACTGCATCCGTAATCCCCGATCCGTCGAGAATACTCGCTGTGTCGAATCCCTGATCGGTTGAGAATCCTCGCTGCTTCGGTAATCCCAGCTGCGTCCCCTTGGGTCGCGACTTCCCAAAGCCCCGAGTAGGGCACAACCCCGGTCCGGGTGGCTCCTTTTCCCCACGGGGATTCAATTTTCGCTGCTTAGATGAGGGGGGCGATCGTCCCACTCGCTTCAACCACAAGGAAACTTGTGATCACCGGATCCCCATATGGGGATCCTAACCTCACGATCATTCTATCTCTGTATACAGGGTTCCTGCCCTCACAGGCATCTTACCTGGCTTCTATATATTCTTACAGGGTTCATTCCCTTATGGCCATCCTACATCCCTCCCGTATAGCCGCCAAATGGCTTCTCCCACTGCGTAAGTTCACCATCACCCCATCAACTCCCTCCCTCCTGCTTCATCAGTTCAAACCCCGGCCTCTTCAATCCTCCCCGCCGCATCGGTTGCACTCGCAGCGTTGGTCCGCACTCGCCCCGGTCAGTCCGCACTCGCCCTGTTGGTCCGCACCCGCCCTAATCGGTCCGCACTCGCCCAGCTCGGACCCGCCGGCGCCGGCGCCGGTCTGCACTCGCCTTGTTGGTTCACACTCCTACTCGCCCCCGGTCCAGACCCGACGGCGCCGGTCTGCATTCGCCTTGTTGGTTCACCCTCCCGCTCGGCCCTAGCTTGGACCCGCCTACATCGGCTCACTCTCGGCATCTTGGTCCCTGTTTCTACCCTCGGCCCTTTGACCCTCCTTCTTAATCTCGAACCATCGATCCTCCCACTTCCCAACCTTGCCTCGTTTCCCCTCCCGCCCATTTGCTTCTTCCCACCTTCCTCTCTCGCCCAGTCAGTAGTCCTGGCTCTCCCCTCTTCAACGGATCGCCGACCATGGCAGGATCATCCGACAAGTATGGGCTTTGCCCAAAGTGCAGGACCGGCCGTCGTCAGCGCCTCTCTCGCGTTTCTCGGGATCTAGGCCAACCGACCGTGGCATACCGGTTCCTTTGCACAAACCGAAAGGCAGGAGCGGCCCCATGTGACTACAGCGAAGACCTGGACGATGACCCGGCCTTGTACCCAGAAATCTATTCAGGGCAGCTGCCGGCTACCTACGGGGGAATCACCTTGGAAGGCGCGGGCCAGGGCGGCAAGAACCTGAGCGCGGCAGGGCAGGAGCTGGAGAATCGCAAGATTGCCACGCGCAAGCAGATCGCCAGGATGGTCTACAATCTCAACAAAAATCAGGATCAACTCAAAGAGCCTCGATCAGACTGCCCGACTTGCAAAGTTGGGCGGCTGACCAAGCGGTTCAAGCCGGGATACTACGACGTTGTGGAAGTCCTTCGCTGCGAGAAATGCTACATCGGGAACGAAATCTTCGGCGGCTGCGGATACAGCATGGATATCAGGAGGATTCCTGTTGAGGGTCCTGGAATGCTAGCCCCCAACAAAAAGGCGCCTCTCCGTACTTTCGATGGGGTTAACAATACTTACAGGAACGAATATTCCGACTCGGGCGGGTCGGCCATGCCCTCTGGCGTTGGGACGGCAGGCACGGGGGGCAGCAAGGCCGCGGAGAACTGCGGCGTTGCTGCCACCCAGGGTCTGGCCAGCACCCAACAGCCAGAGGGCCGCCGACCCAACCGGCTCCTACTTAACGGCTGGAACCCCTCCATCCCGGCTGTCTACGCCAATTTGTACGCCGGTCCTCGCCCCCAAGGTCCAACTCCCAATCCTCTCGACAACATTGACCAGGAACTAGAAGAAGCCCTCGCCCAAGCAAGCAAAAACGCCATGTACGGCAACAAGAACGGTGCGAGCAAGAGCTCTCGGAGAGGCGCGGGCCCAAAGACCCCGCCCCCTCGCTACTCCCCATATTTCCCTCGGCCGCACAGCAGGCCAAACCCGCGCCGCACCACGACTGCCAATTTCTTCGTGGAGCAGCGGGCGGAGGAAGAAATTGGGGGGCCTGACGACAAGTCCGGGACCTGGCTGCGGCGACGCGCCAGCAACGATACCATGCCACTGGCCACTGCCGGTGATGAGCCTTCGGCCACGGCCGTGACCACACCTCCGGACGGCGACGTCCGGCCCAGTGTGGCGCGAGCCCGCGCCTTGGTGCAAGCAACCCAGAGCGACACAGCGCGCCAAATCAGCCAAAAGCGCAGGGAGCAAGATGAGTGGACGCTGAAACAGCGCACTCGGGCTTTCGCCAACCCGCGCATGGCCGCTGTGATCGAGCTGCGGCCCGCGCTGCGCGAGGCCAACCGTCGGGCAGTCATCGAGGACTCCCGGTGGTTGGAGTCGCGCGGCAACCTGATCGACCTCACCGACGCTGTGGACAGCGAGGAGGAGCGAGAGAAGGCCCACCTGTCAATGGACCGCTGGGCGGCCAAGAGGCGGGAGGAAGCGCGGGAAAGGACGATTGACCAGGCGAAGAGAAAGCGGGTCATCACCCTTGACAGCGACGAGGAGGAGGAGGTGGAGCCGAAGAGGGAGAAGCTCCATCCCGACGACGATGCCGAGCCCAAGGGCGACAAGAACGACCCCAGCAAGCTGTCAGACTCTTTCACGTCCTCCCCCCCAATCCACCCGAGGAACGAAGCGGATCTCATTGGAGAGGTGTCCGACGCCGGCGAGTCTTACCTTGAAGATTCTGACGAGGAGGCAGCTGAGGAGGACGACGGCGACCCGGAGGAGGATGAGGATGATGAAGGCCATCCAGAGGAGGATGAAGATGAGGAAGAGCTGAACTGGGAAGACTTGGTCGACGAAGAAGACATTCGAACCTTCGACACCGGCGGTGCCGATCCACCCATGTCGCGCTCCGAAATTGAGGCCTTCGACGAGCTTTGCAGAAAAGAGCTGAGAGAGGCGAGAGAGGCGAGAGAGGCGAGAGAGGCGAGAGAGGCGGGATACGACGCTGATAACGAGCATGGGACCAGCGACAACATTTAAGTAGCGAATCGCTCGCTTTTCGCTTTTGCTCCTTGGTAAGCTTACATCTGACCCTTCATTCAATTTACCGCATGGATCATTGAGGAGTCGAAGCTAACAGATATTTGTGAGGATGTTAGACAAGTTGAGCACCAGCCCTTCTACCAGCGTCGCCAACTCCTTTCCGGCGGACCCGCGCCCAGCTTTGCCCAACACCTCCAAGCTCCCGTTCATATCTTACCGAGGCTACATGAGCCCATCAAGCCCGAAAAATGGCTCCTCAACTCGGCGGCTACTTCCAGAAGGTCGACGCCCTTTCCGATGCCTTCATTGAGCGCCTGCGCGAGGCCGTTGCCATCCCGCCCATCTCGTCTGAGGCTCTCTGCGGATTCGGCGCGGTCAGACAGATGAGCAAGGCAGATGTCAACATCCTCTCTCATTCAGTCTTCTCAACACCTTTTCAGTCAAACATACGCAACGGGCATGACCGTCCATTTTTCAAGGACCCGTTTTCTTGTCAACGGCTGGGTTTTCCGGGTGCCCTTAATATTATCGACACTGCACGAGATTTTCCGGGGAGGACGAGGAGCTGTTGCTTTGCACCATTTTACATCCATCTTGGGAGTTTGGAACCACGGGTCTCTTTTCTTTTCAACAGCCTTTTTCTTTGCTTTTCTTGCACTTTCAATGCGTCGGGATTCGGGAATACACAGTGGCACAAGGAAATATGGTTCCGGGAATATGGAGGAGTTGGAGCAGGGCTTTTCGATGGATTATCCGGGGCGGGCGGCGGCGGTTGATATTTTATCACGATTTGCTCATGGTTTCCGGCATTGATTTCTTTACACAAATCATCTCGGTATTTTGGGAGTGCAACACATTCCAACACTGTCCACTCATGCTAGCTCGAGAATCAAATATTGGGCTTCCAAGATTGTGTTCTGAAGTGAGTTCATGATGACCCCAACGTGGAATGACAACAAGTCGGAAGTGCTATTGCTCTCCGTTTGCTTCGGCTCTTTGAGCGAAATTTTTCTTGAGTGTGGTTGGTGCAAGTCGAGGCAAATTGCCTAAAACGGCATGGACGACACATCACTGGACATTGGAAATGGCCGAGCTCACCTGATAAGAGTCCACACAAAACGTACGATGCGAACGCCACAAATGACGACGACGGCCTGGATTTTCTTTACCGGAGATCTTGCGAGCTCAAACTTTTGAAGAAACCACCTATTGTTCCCCCAAAATGCCCGGAGGGAGTTGGTCGCCGGGAAGCGGGAAATAATTAATCCATCGACTGCTTGTTTGCAAGGCCAGAATGGGTAGGCCCCGGACTCGAGCGGGAGATGATTTGGCGGCCAAGAATTGGGGTTATTGCACATTTCTTGGTGGGAAATGCGAGAGTGTAAATGGAAAATTCTTGACATGCTCTTTCCCTCGCTTTCTGCTGCCACGGAGTGTTCCGTGTGACCCGGCCTTGAAGTCGGATCTAGACCCACCCCGGAGTGCCCGGACCGCTCACGGCCGCACGGGCCGGAACGGAGCCCCGCCGAGTGGCCCGCCAAGACCCACCATGTGGGGTAACCGATTCGCGACTTGACCCTGGATCGTGACGCGACTGACGCGATTTCGGCCACTTCAAATATTGTTTTTTCACCATCCTCTGGGTGTCGACTGTTTTTTTTTGCTGATATATTTTCCAACCGCCTATGGTTTGAGTTTGTCCTTCAAGTTTTGCACTCCACCTAAGGCCTGTTATATAGTTTCTGTGTTCATGCATTGTTCTTTGCATTTTCACATGTGCATGGCGGCGCGTTGGCCCAAGCTCTGAGCCCGATCCTTTCACCCCACGGCTTCTCTCCCCGCCTATTCCTCAGTTCACTTCCTCGTGCGCCGCCGTCTACGGCTTCTCTTCTCCCCGTTGCGCTCCGCGGGTAGGCGACGCACCAAACTTGTTGGTCCCTTCGGCCTGGCCTCATCACTTCCCAGAACCAGTCACATCACCACCTGGCCATTGATCACACGACCATCTTGGAACTCCAAACACCAACCCCAAGGACCATCATGGCGGAGGAACCCACCCTCCCAGTGCTTCCTCCTTCGCTTGGATTCGACCGGCGGAAGCGTGGTCGAAACGGCCAATCTCCCCCGACCACGTCCTCTACCTCGAGCGACCCCGCCTTCTTCTCCAGCGACGACGACCCGGCCATCGACAACTACCAGAGCCATGGCCGCCGGAAGAGGCGGTACGTGGGATCGTGGTTCGACCAGCAGCCGGCGTCCTCGGATTCGGGCGTGGGCGAGGAGTCGGTAACGCCTCGAGCAAGGAAAAATTACCCGCCACCACGCCGTCGCGCGAAGCGCCGCTCGTCGTCGCAATATCAGGAGCAAGGGCAGCAGCAGCAGCAACCGCAAAAGCGCGAGTTCCGGCGTCAACTCGACAGTGGTGTCTGGCTGGGCACGGAAGGTTCCCTTACCGACACAGACGAAAGCTTCGACATCGAGCCCGCAGCCTCACGTCTTCCCTTCACACCTGCGACGGCGACACGCGTGATCGTTGCCCCGCCTCATCGCGTCCACGTACCGGTGACTAGGGCTAACCGTTTTGCGCCCACCCCGCGGGAGGAGCAAGCTCATCGTGCGATTGGATTTTGTGTGGAGACTGGCACGGAGCAGGTTGATCTTAGGTAGGTGGCTGGTTTGTGGGGGGGTTGTTCTGATCTCCATTCAGCCCTGATTATGAGAGCCTGGGACATATTCGCTAACCTGCAAATAGTGGCTTGGACCTTCGCAATGTCAGCGATGACATGGTAGAGCGCATTCTGGAGATCGAACCGATCCCGTTTGTCACGAGGAACGTGGCCTTCGAGCATAGGAAGCCCCGATACCAGCTGTTCCTCGCTAACAATGAGCTGCGACGCTTCCCGCCTTCCTTGGTCCAAGTGGAGTACCTGACCGTGCTCAGCCTGCGCGCAAACTCGCTCACGAGGCTGTCCCCCATCATCTCCAAGCTCGTCAACCTGGAATCGCTCAACATCGCCCAAAACTTCCTCACGTACCTCCCGGGCGCGCTGCTCGACCTTCTTCGCCCTGGCAGCAAGCTCCAGACGCTGAGCCTCAAGCCCAACCGCTTCTGGGAGTGCAAGGATACTAACTCTGACGACGGCCTACCCAGCCGCGCTGCCCCCAGTGAAGCCCGCGGCAATGAGTACGACCAATTCACTTACCACGGCCGACTCCAGCCCCGGATTGCCCCTTCCTCTACCTGGGCCGGCCTCGCCACCAAGATGCACTCCCGTACCCCAGTCCAGTTCATGGACAGCGCCCTCGCCAGTCACTCCCATTTCACTCTGCCTCCCATCGATTACGCCCATCCAGGCTACGACGACGACGCAGAGAGACCTCGAACGGCAGTCCACGATTCAGACAAGTACATGCCAGACGCCGACGCAACCTCCTCCTCCTCGTCAACTCTCAACTACCCCGCGCCACTCGAAATCGAGCCACTCACCTCCCTCACAACCCCCAAGGCCCTCGAACGCGAAGCCCAAACCACCACCAGCAGCCTGCTAACCCAACGCCGAGGCGCCCCCTCGCTGTTTGAGATGGCCCTGCGCGCCTGCGTGAAATCTGACCAAGCGGATTACATCATCAATCACTGGCTGACAGACCCCGATTTCCCGTCGCATTTCGCGCCTGTTGCCCGCCGGGCACTGGCCCTGTACCGTGAGAGTGATGCTGGTGGTCGTCGCCGTACCTCCACCACCGACAACACCACCACCAACACCAGCAGCAACAACAACAACAACAACAACAACAACCACGTCGACCGCACCGGCAGCGGCGGCGGCGGTGGTAGTGGTGGTGGTGGTATTGCCTGTGATATCTGCGGCCGCAAAACCCTAATCCCGGTGACGCAGTGGGTTGAGTTTCGACGGATTGGAGCTAGCACGCGTACGGTGGGAGAGGAGGGGGAGGTTTTGGTGGATGAGTTTAAGGATAAGGGTGTGGCGGCGCCTGTGCCGTTTTTGAGGATGGGCTGCTCGTGGGCTTGTGTGCCGGTTAGGCTTGAGGAGAGGGAGAAAGAGGGGGCGGAGGACGGGGAGGGGGTTTTGTAGATGATGGGGAGGTTGATCTGAGAGAGGAGAGGGGTTGGATAGTTCACCCTTGTAGCTGTGGCTCTGGTTGTTTATTCAGCTGAGGTCGTCGAATGCTACTAGTTGTATTTGGGTGATATCGGTTTGCAGCCATTGGATCGTTTACTCGACGTACTGTGGTATTTCTCTTGTGAACTTCCCATGTAGCTGTCAAATAATACCCCACAGGGGCAAGGTAGGCGATGAAACTTTTCTCGCGCCCTATATGTAAGACAATGTTCTCAACTAGGAATACTTCTTACGCAGTAAACGTGAAAAATTCAAACTAAACCCACATGAAATCCGTCCCTAAACCGTCCACGTCCTTGTCTTGGCATCGCGCCAAGACCATCCAGTCAGGGGTAGCTCGTCGCCGCGCAGGGGCCTTCCAGCGGCCCATCTCCAAAAGTTCCCCAGGCCCTGTTCCAACGTCACCTCTCGCTAGCTCAGCTCAGCTCCACACAAAACACAACAACGGCTTCGAGCTTCTTGTTTCCCCAGCTCAAGCTCGACATCAACATCAAGGTTCTGCACCGCCGGCGACATTATTTACGGCTGGCATCGAGAGTGATTGCTGGTGATTTGGAAATTGAGGCTTGTCGAGGGATCAATGGATTGCGGGCGAGTGACGTGGTAGAAGAAGGAATCGTGTCGATCGATTATCGCAGCCACGGGCAGCGAGCGAGCCGACAAACGACGACGAGGCACGAACGACCGGGCGGATAAACGGACGAAAACGGCGAATAAACGGACCGACAATCTGGCGGCGAATCTAATGACAAAGACGATAGATTAATATCTACGATTACAAACCCTCGACCGAACATAATCCCACCACAATCACAACCACAACCAACCCAAACCACCACCGATTGATCACCACCACCAAAAACAAGAACCATGCGCCTCCAGCGCGCCCTCCCCGCTTTTACCTTCTCCCTTCTCGGGCTCCCCCAAACCACCCTCGCAGCCGTCTTCCGCGACGAAGTCGGCCACATCGACTACCACCACCAACTCCTCGGTCTCCCCTCCCGCGACACCACCTTCTTCCATCGCCCACGCCGCGCCGACCGTGCCAGTTTACTGTATACACTTAGTGATGTTGGTGTTGTCGGGGCTGTGAACCCGGGCAGTGGGGAGGTTGTTTGGCGGCAGGAGGTTGCTACTTCTACTGCTGCTGATGGGGATAGGGATGGGGGGTTTATGAGGGCTGGAGAAGGAGAAGGGTGGGTGGTGAGTGCGTATGGGGATGCGGTGCACGCGTGGGATGCGGTGAGTGGACGGAATAAGTTTTGGGCCGCGTTTGACGGGGCGCGCGTGCGGGATTTGGAGGTGATGGAAATGACGGAGAGCGGGGAAGGGAGGAAGGACGTGTTGGTGTTGTTTGAGGGGGACGGGGGGGAGACATATCTGCGGCGGTTGAGCGCCGAGGATGGGAGTGTGGTGTGGGAGTTTAAGGAGACGACTCGGGATACGCCGCTGCAGGTGAGCACGAACTTGGAGAAGGTGTTTGTGGTTAGTTTGAAGGGCGCCGCGGGCGCGTATCATGTTAAGGTCGCGGTTCTGGATACGGTGACGGGGAAGAAGCTGGATGAGTTGGTCATTGGCGGTGGGCGCGGAGATGTGCATCGGAGGGAGGACGTTGTGCTTGTGGGCGCGAACTCGGCTTCGCCTATTGTGGCGTGGATGGATGACGCTCGCAAGATGTTGTTGGTCAACGTGTTGGGCACCAAGACCAAGCAGGAGTTTGCGCTGCCGGAGGGGACCGTCGACGTGGAGATCCACGCACCGCACTTGGTGCAGTCGCAGCCGCACTTTTTGGTTCACAGCAAGACGGTCTCTGGCCACCGCGGAGAGGTCTTCCATATCGATCTGAAGACCAACACCATCTCGAAGGCGTACAGCCTGCCCGATGCCGCTGGGCCAGGCTCGTTTTCGACTAGCTCGAACGGCGCCAACGTTTACTTCACCCGTATCACGGAGGACGAGGTTTCGCTTGTGTCGTCGCAGTCCCACGGCGTGCTGGGACGCTGGCCTCTCAAGTCTGGCAATGTGACGGCCACTGCTGTTCATGCCGTTTCTGAGGTTGTTAAAAAGGGCAGTGCGGATGAGGGATACGCGGTCCGAGCCGCAGCCGTCACGGATCTCGATGACTGGGTCTTGATCCGCAACGGCGAGACGGCCTGGACCCGTCCCGAGGGCATGAGCGGCGGTGTTGCGGCTACCTTCGCCGAGATCCCCGAGAGCGAGGACCTTGCCCGGTCTCTCGAGGCCGAAGCCCACAGCAACCCCCTGGAGGCGTACCTCCACCGCATCAAGCGCCACATCAGCGACCTGCAGTACCTCCCAGCCTGGATTGATAGTCTCCCCGTGCGCTTCATCAGCAGCATTTACGGAAAGGATGTGTCGTCCAGCGCGGGCAAGCTGGCCCGGGACAGCTTCGGATTCAATAAGTTGGCTATCCTGGCCACGAAGCGCGGTATGCTCTACGCCCTAGATACTGGCAACCACGGCAAGGTGGTCTGGAGCACACGTGCATTCCAGATTCCCGAGGGCGGCAGGTGGGATGTCAAGGGGATCCAGGCGCAGGATTCAACGGGCGAAGTCACAATCCTCGGCGCCAACGATGATGTTGTTGTTGTTCGGGCCGACACTGGCGAGATCATCGAGGCAAAGGAGCCGGGCCCGGACGCCACCACCCAGGCTACGGCCCTTGTTGACACTCACTCCGGCAAGCAGTTGCTTCGCATTGGCCGTGGCGGCAGGATCGGAGATCTCGACGCCGACAAGGCCCCCCTTCAGACTGTCATCACGCGCGGTGCCGCTGGTGAGCTCAAGGGCGTTGTCTTTGCCGCAAACGATGGCACGACCGCCCACGAATCCACCTCCTGGGTCTTCTCCCCCCCGCAGGGCCAGCAGATCGTCCACGTCGCCTCTCGCCCCGCCCACGATGCCGTCGCTTCCATCGGCCGCGTTCTCGGCGACCGCACCGTCAAGTACAAGTACCTCAACCCCAACACCGTCATCGTCGCAGCCACCAACCCCGCCACCGACACCCTCGCCCTCTACCTCCTCGACACCGTCTCCGGCCAAATCCTCTCCACCTCCCAGCACGACGGCATCGACACCACCAAACCCATCGAATGCGCCATGGCCGAAAACTGGTTCGTCTGCACCTACTTCGGCCAGTACACCCTCCGCGCCAACCCCTCCCAAACCCTCAAAGGCTACCAAATCCTCGTCACCGACCTCTACGAAAGCGAATCCCCCAACGACCGCGGCCCCCTCGGCGACGCAGCCACTTTCTCCTCCCTCGGACCCGTGGACGAACCCACCGCCGGCGGCGTCGTCCGTCCCGCGGCCGTATCCCAAGCCTACATCCTCAGCGCTCCCGTTTCGGCGCTCCAAGTCACCCAAACCCGCCAGGGCATCACCTCCCGCCAGGTGCTTGCCTATCTCCCCGAGACCCACGGCATCGTCGGCATCCCGCGTGTAGTCCTCGAGCCGCGCCGGCCTGTGGGCCGCGACCCGACGCCTGCTGAGGCAGAGGAGGGCCTGATCCGGTACCACCCGGCGGTGGAGATTGATCCGAAGAGTGTCGTGTCCCACGAGCGGGATGTTTTGCTTGGTCGTGGGAGCGGTAGCGGCGGTAACGGTGGGACCGCCAAGATTCTGGCGGCGCCGGCGGTGGTGGAGAGTACGAGTCTGGTGTTTGCGTATGGGATTGATGTGTTTGGGACAAGGGTGGCGCCGAGTTTCTTGTTTGATATTTTGGGCAAGGGGTTTAATAAGGTTGCGTTGGTGGGGACGGTGGTGGCGTTGTTTGTGGGGGTGCTGATGCTTGCGCCGGTTGTGAGTTCCTTCTCCCTTTTCCCTTTCTCCCTTGTCTCCCTTTTCCCTCCTGTCCCCTTTTCCCGCTCCCCTTCCCTCTGGTGTACATGCGTTTTGAGGAGATTAGTGGCTGACTGAATGTTTTTTTGTACCAACAGGTCAAGAGGAAACAGATTAATTTAAGGTGGCAGGCGCCGTTGTAGCGGGGGGTGTAGTGTAATAAGTGTACGTACGGGTTTGGGTAAGGTATGATGGGGTGGTTCATAGAGAGGGTTGGGTGATGATACATGGAACCTGGGAATATACACTGCGTGTTTTTGATGTTTTGACGAGAGCGTTCAGGCATCACTCGTGTTGGTGGCTGTGATTTATAAAACTGGCTGCGAGTGCGCATTAACTTTGTTAAGTATGAAGTGCATCGCGAAAACTACGCAAGGTATCTGTAAGTAAGTAAGTACGTCTTTGGTTGTTAAACTCAATCCACAAACGTGGTCTGTCTTCAATCTGCATCTGCATCTGCATCTGCTAACTAATTGATAAGCCCCCCTTTCCGAGTGCAAAAACATCCACAAATCGGAGCATCCTCCTCTGTGGCGCAATTGGCTAGCGCGTCTGACTGTTAATCAGGAGGTTGGAAGTTCGAGCCTTCCCGGAGGAGCTCCTTCTTTTTTTCCCTATCTTCCCTTTTAAGTTTTGGAAATAAGCCCGGCTGGCTGTTCTTTTCATACTGTCCAATTTTTTTCATCAGTTTTTGTGCATGTTATCGTGGCTAGTGGTTTTTGTCTTACTTTAGTTGTTGTCTTACGCAACAGACGGAGGACATGTGATGTGATGTGGTCCGTGCGTCTAATCCCTGAACCCCAACGTAGCGCCTTCGACGACTCGGCCATCCTCGACTAGATTTGGGGTTTTTAACGGCACACATGCCCAATGGGGCATTTTAAGATTCGAAATTGATGCTGGCGGGAATGGTACCTCTGATTGATCTCGAAAAATTATGTATATCTGGCAAAGAATATTTATTGCGTTCAATTACGCTCAAATTGGTCCTGACCGTTGTGAGCACCACGATTTATTCACCCATATGCGCAGAGTTTAGGATGAATGAACCCTGTAAATCATCATGTTCATCTTAGACAGCACATCATCAAACCAGGTAACCAGGTAGAGTGTTAATAACAAGGCTATTATTCATTCAGCCTCAGTCCCAAATCCATCGCCCCCAATCGCAACCAAACATAAACACAGGCACGCCCCGACTCCCCATCATCGAACAACCCGAACCAGACCCCCCCGATATACAACTACAACCATCCGCAGATTAACAACCCTCCGCATCTGTCCGAGCCCCGCTCTCCTCCCCCATTTTGACCAACCCCCATCCCCCATGCATAACCATGACCATGACCATCACCCACCCATCCATCCATCCACCTACCTTAGCCAGCCACCTAATCATCATCATCAAAAATCTGATACGTATTCTGCAAAATCGTATCCACCGCCCTCACCTGCCACCCGGCATCCGAGATATTCGACCCCGGCGCAGTACCCATAAGCGTAGGTCCAAACACAATAGCAAGGTTCTGCGAGCTCATACGGTTGGTCGATGAGTTCTCGATGACGCGGTGTAGGTGCAGGGTGACAGCGCGTAGCGTGGCGTAGTTGGGATCCGGGAGGTTGTTGATGATGGCGTGGAGGGAGTCCCGGCGGACTATGTCGTCTTCGTTTTCTGCGTTGGGGGTTAGGTTTTGGGGTTTTGGGGTTTTT
>NW_026944163.1:0-17644 GCF_033296635.1 Dichotomopilus funicola
CTTTCTCAATAACATAATAAACGCCTATCTGCATTCCGCCATAGGGCCAGTTCTTTACACTTATAATAACGTACTTTATCAGCGAGCGGGACATATCACCGAGCAGGACACTAAAGTCTTGGCATAACGCGTCCTTCTTCATCTACCCTTAATAATACGTTTTTCTGATAACTAAAAATATCTTCCGCTTCAAAGGAAGCTAGGGTAATCTTAGCCCCTTAAGCTTTTTAAAATGATGTAGAACTAAGCCTCTGAGTTATAGCCAAGCTCTATAATATACTAGTTTCGACTCTCGGCTACCGACATACCGGCTGGCCTATATAACGCGATATAACAGCCAATTCGAAGAAGCTTACTATACAGGTAGAACTAATATGAACGAAGACCTTATAATAACCTCTTAGCTAGTTTAATAAAGGTAGCTATAATTTAGAATAAAAGTTAAAATAACTAACTCTAGATTATTATTAGGTAGAATTACTTATAGGCCCCAATACTATTAGATAATAGGTTATAAGTAGATCTTATTAGCTCTGCCCTAGTTAATAAGTATAGAATCCCCTAGAGGATAAAGAAGGTACCTTACCTAGTATAAGGACTATTTCTAACCTAGATGGTTAGGACAGACACCAAGCCTCTGGATATATAGGTAGAAGGGAAGACTATAAAGATAATATTTAATATTATAGATATAAGAACTACTAAAGATATAATCTTAGGGTTACCCTAATATAAGGAATATAACCTAGATATTAGTTGGAAGGATAATAGCTATCTATAACTATATAAAGTATAGTAATATTTAACTAATAAGATAGGAAGTATAAAATAAAAGCTATAATAAGGTAAAGTATAAGAGGATATAACCCCTATAGGCCTACTATAAGAAATAGTCAGTAAAAAACAATAAGCTCTAGATTCTAGAAAATATAGTCTATAATAATAGAAAAAGGTATAGATAGACTAGAAAGTTCCTATTATCTTAGTTAATATAAAAGGAAAGCTTATAATTAAACAATAGATCAGCTTAATTAAGGTAATAAACATTAAATATAGAGGAAAAAAGATCGATATACTTAAGGTTATAAACGTTAAGGTAAGGAATAATAAGTTTACCTATTATAGAGGAACTATTAAGACTACTATAACCGGTAAAGTTCCCTAGGAATAGAAAAGACATTTAACATTCTAAGCCAAATACTTTAAAGGGTTTCTAGAATATAGAATATAGGACTATAAGATCAAACTTAAAGAAGGAATATAGCTAAAGTTCTTTAAGGTCTACTATATTAACGAGAAATAGGATACTAAGTACTTAGATAATAACTTAAAAATCAGATATATTTAGCTATTAACTTTACCTATTAGGTATCTAATATTATTTGTTCTAAAGAAGGATAGGAAAGTTAAGATATATATAGACTATTAATAGCTAAATAGTAAGACTATTAAAAATCGATATCCCTTACTACTGATCTTAAAGCTTTAAGACTAGTTAGCTAGAGTATAATACTTTACCTATCTCAACCTATTAATAGTATATACCTATATTTATATTAAAGAAGGGGATAAATGGAAAACGGCTTTTAAGACGTCTTATAGATACTTTAAATATCTAATAATATCCTTTAAGTTTACTAATATACCTATAACGTTCTAAGCTATAATTAACGATATTATTTAACCTTATTTCGATAAGTCTATAATATACTACTTAGATAATATCTTTATTTACTTTAAGACATGTAAGGAATACTAATAATATATATAATAGATACTTGATACCCTATATTGATATTAAATATTAGTTAATAAGGAAAAAAGCAAATTTTATATCTAGAAAATAGTTTTCTTAGGCTATAAAATCTTATCTAATAAGGTTAAAATCGAACCTTAGAAAGTCTAGGTGATTATAGAGTAGCTAACGTCTATTAACGTTATAGAGGTTCAAGGATTTATTAGATTTATAAACTTCATTTAAATATTTATCTAAAACTTCGGTAATATTATATAACCACTATATAAACTTACTAAGAAAGGACCTAAGTTTAAATAAGGGGATATCTAAAAGTAGATATTTAGAAGGATTTAATAGAGTATCCTAGTAGATCTAATACTTTTAATACTAGACTTTAGTCTACCATTTAAGATAGAAGCTAATATATTAAACTTTATGACCAGAGGATAATTTAGGTAATAGGATAAGAACGGGAAATTATATTTAATAGTATTTTTTTTTTAAAGAAGCTAGATAAGCTGTATCTTAACTATCCTATTTATAATAAAGAGTTATTTACTATTATTAAAGTATTTTAGAAATAGAGACCTTACCTTAATAGAACGACTTATTTCATATAGGTCTATATTAACTATAAGAATGTGACGAATCGTCTCAACCGCACTCTGCAAGGGTTCACTGAAGGTAAGGCAGCTTGGGCTGTAATTCGGTGAAGCCAAAAGGTTCACAACAAGATAATGATCTGGTCTCGATGTTCGTAGCAATTGGTAGCGAACAAGTTGTATTGCTTACTGGAGAACTCCCAGAGTCCTCTAGAACGAGTGACTATATACTATCTAGGAGAGAGAGTGTCCTAAATACCTTTGTACCTTAATCGTGGTGATCGTTCCACAATCTATTGATCACCTATTCTTAGTGTTTTAAGTGATCCTACGATCGTTTTATCGATCTACCGATTACTTCTATACTGGTTCCTGATTAGTTACTACTGACTGGTCTATACACCCAGCTAACGTATTGGCCATCAGTCTATAATACAATGCCCCTCCTCTAAGGCTTTCGTCCTAAAAGGCTATAGGTTCTTTATTAGTATATATTCTATTTTTCCCTCCTATATTATATATACTCTTTGTCCAAAATGGCAGGTTGGGTATCTAAGCGAAAGTCTACCTCCTCGACCCTCTAAGCTAATCATCTCCTAGCTATAATACTATTATCCGACAGTTTATCTATCATATAGCCTTATTCCTCCTATTCGTTATACGGCCTTAGTTCCTACGAGGTTTCTGTTACCAACTCCTCTTAGTATACTAAGTATATCTGTTTTAAGCTTCTAAACTATAACGTTCTTAGTGTTTCCCCTTTATAGCTTTATACTATTGTAGCTTAATACCAAAAGCTAGAAGACAAACTTATAGCTATAGAGGAGTAGGTCCTTCGATTACAAAAGCAAAAGCGAATATAGTTTAAGAAGATAATACAAGCTATATCGAGGGGTATTGATTTAGTAGAGGAGTTAAAGTATATAGAACGGGAGGAGGCAAAGGCATTAGCCGTATTAGAACCCTCTACTGGCCCTCCTACTTCAGCTATTCCTTCTTTCCCAAATACCCTCGACCCTTCCCTTCTTAAGTAAGTGTTCTATTATCTTTTTTACAAATAAAATAGTTATATAGTATAGTAGTAGTATATATACTATTTATAGTACATTTACTGTCCTTTCTTATAGGGCAGCGAGTATAGGCCTATATAAGGTTATAGGTTCAACCCCTACTATAACCCTTGTTTTCTTTTTCTTTGCTAACTACTGGTCTTAGTTCCTCTATATCTTTCGCCGACGGCTTCGACTAGTCTTTTCTAGATATATAGGGCAATCAGGGTTCTGGCGGTAAAAATCCTATAACTTCTCCAGGTAGTTGACCAAATTCTCTGTTGGTTGCTACGAGTTATCTTCAGGGCCAAAGTCCAGCCATTTAACCAAATACTCCAATTGCCCTTTTATGATTCTTAAGTCGAGGATCTCCTCTATATCCTACTCTTCTTCTTCGTCCTCTGCTTCTATATCCTTGTCGAGTTATAAGTTTTTAGGTACCGGTTCTAACAGTGCTATATAAAAAACGTTCGTTCTTAGCTTTATAGTTAATAGGAGTATAAAGGTATAGTTGTTCTCCGAAATCTTTTTATCGATTTTAAATAGCCTAATCTTCCTAAAATCGAGTTTCTTACTAGGTTGTTTAATTTTGAGATTTTATAAACTGAGGTAGACTTTATCTCCCCTCTTTAGGTAAAGTCCTTCAAGCCTTTTCTAGTTATAGAACTTTTTTATCCTTTTCCTTATAAACTTAAGTTCTTCTTTGAGCATTATATATAGTAAGCTTATTTTATCTACTTTAATAGTAGCCTAGGGTACCTTAATATTAGGTCCCTATCTTAGGTTAGATTTATATCTAAAGTTTATAAAATATAGTATAACTTTTATCGTCTCGGTTTCTATAGTATTATATACCAGCTATATAATGGGTAATAACTTAACCTAGTTGTCCTGTTGAAAGTTGATATAAAGTTATAGATACTGTTTAACAATCTGGTTAAGTCGTTCTATCTGACTGTCTATTTATATATAGTACACTGTTAATAGCTTGCTTTTCATTCCGAGTCTTATTATAAGTGTTTGCCAGAATTTCGATACGAATTTGGTATCCCGGTCTGTGATCTATTCTTTCAGCCAGGTATAGATTGATATAACGTACTAATAGAGTATATCTACGAGTTGTTCTACTATCTAAGTCTCCTTATAGGGTAAGAAATAGGTCTATTTGGTAAGCCTATCTACTACAGTGAGGATACTGTTGTATTTTACCTATATTATAGGGTCCTTGGATTCTAGCAATTTAGTGATGAAGTCTATGGTTATTGAACTCTATGGTCGTTCGGTAATAGGTAATGGCTATAATAACCTATAGGGTTTATATCGTCCTGGCTTGCTTTATCTATAGAGGTTATACTTATTAATGACCTTCTTGACCTTTTCCTTGAGGTATAGGAAGTTATAGTATTATTTAATCTTGGCAGCTGTTTTCCCAATTCCTATATATCCTCTAAGTTTCGACTGGTATACTTTGAGGATAAGGTCCTTCTGATCTTAGGCCCTGACGTAGGCTTTATTGTAGTACTAAAGCCTTGTTCCGTCTAGTTATAGGCCAGGGGTATTTACCTCTAGGTCTATCTTCTAGTTAGCCTATTCTCCGCTAGTAACGGTTCCCTGAAACTCTTATCCCCCTCTTTCTTCCCTAAAGACTATATAATACTCTATAAACTATTGTAAAGGTATTCCTTCCTCTTCCTATTGTTAAACGGCTACGATCTTATAGTCTTCAATCGGTTGTAAGGTATAGTAGAGTATACTATCTGTCTACTGTTATAGTAGTACTAATAAGTCTTCTAGTATATTATTATCTTAATGATCAGTTCTTCTACTTAAGGCGTCTACTTATATATTTTCTATACCTTTCTTATAGTTAATCACGAAGTTGAATTCCAATAAGAACTCTACCTATTTAGTCTACTGTCCGTTTAAGACTTTAGTCGTTATAAAGTACTTGAGGTTTTTATAGTTAGTATAGACCTATACTAGATAGGTTATCCTACTAAGGTATAGTCTCTATTCTTAAAATGCTTTAATAATAGTAAATAGTTCCTTATTATAGATAAGGTAGTTAAAATAAGGCCTATCTAGCTTCTTCGAGAAGAAAGCTACTAGATGTAACTTCCCGTTCCTGTCCCTCTATCTAAGTTATCCCCTGATTGTAAAGTTCGACGTATTGGCTTTTACCTCAAAAGGTAGATTAGGGTCTGGCAATAAGAGTACTAGATCTACTAGGATACTCTATTGAATTTCCCTGAATACCTATTCCTAGGCGTTTTCCTACTTGAACTCGGCTCCTTTTTTGGTGAGTTTATATAGCGGTCGTATAATATCGCTGAAGTTCTGGATAAATATCCGGACGAAGTTTATAAATCTAATAAAGCCTTAAACCTCTATAGCGTTAGTAGGTATTGGCCATTCTACAATCGCTTAGATTTTCTGGGGTTCGATTTTGACTTTGCCGGGTGAGATTTTATAGCCTAAGAACACTGTCTTTTAGATATAAAATTCGCTCTTTTCTTTATTAACCGATAGCTGATTCTTATATAGTACGTCAAGTACTTGTTGTATATACCGTCGGTGTTCTTTAAATATCTTGGAGTAGATAAGAATATCGTTTAAATAGTATACTATAAACTTATCGAGATAGGGTTGAATAGTATGATCGATTATTGCTTGGAACGTCGTAGGTATATTAGTAAGGCTAAAGGGCATTACCAGGTACTTAAAGTATCTATAAGGTATCCTAAAAGCTGTTTTCCATTTATCCTCCTCTTTAATGTAGATATAGGTATACACTATTAGAAGGTTGAGACAGGTAAAGTATTAGGCTTTGGCCAACTGATCTCAAAGCCTTAAAATCAGTAGTAGGGGATATCTATTTTTAATAGTCTTACTATTCAGCTGTCGGTAATCTATATATATCCTGAGTTTCCTATCCTTCTTTAGGATAAATAATATTAAGTATCTAGTAGGTAAAGTCAATAGCTAGATATACCTGATCCTTAAGTTGTTATCTAAATACTTCTTTAACTTAGCGTCTTATTTCTCGTTAGTATAGTAAACCTTGAAGAACTTAAACTATACTCCTTCCTTTAACTTGATTTTATAGTCCTAAGGCCTATATTCTAGAAGTCCTTTAAAATATTTAGCTTAGAATACCAGATACCCTTTATACTCCTAGGGAATTTTGCCAGTTATAGTAATCTTTATAGTCCCCCTATAGTAGGTAAACTTATTATTCCCTGCTTCAACGCTTATAACCTCGAGTATATCGATCTTTTCTCCTCTATATTTAATGTTTACTGCCTTAACTAGGCTGACCTATTGCTCAATTATAAGCTTTCCTTCTATATTAACTGAGACGATAGCGACTTCTTAGTCCACTTATACCTTCTTCTATTATTATAAATTACATTTTCTAGAATCTAGAGCTTATTGTTTATTACTAGCTACTTCTTATAGTAGGCCTATAGGGGTTATATTCCCTTACGTTTTACCTTATTGTAGCTCCTTTCTTATATTTCCTATCTTATTGGTTAGGTACTTCTATAGGTCATACGGTTATAGGTGGCTACCATCCTTCTAACTGATATCTAGGTTATATTCCTTATACTAGGGCAACCCTAAGATTATATCCTTAATAGTTCCTATATCTATAATATCAAACATTACCTTTATAGTCTTCCCTTCTACCTCTATATCCAGAGGTTCAGTTTCTCTTCTGACTATTTAGGTTATAAATAGTCCTCGTACTAGGTAAAGTATCTTCTTCATTCTCTATAGGATCCTACATTTATTAACTAGAGTAGGGCTAATAAGGTCTGATTATAAGCTACTATCTACTAATATTAGGGCCTATAGACGCTTCTACCTAGCGATAACCTAGAGCCTATTGTCTTAGTCCCGGTCTTATACTATAGCTACCTCTACTAGGCTAGCTAGTAGGTCGTTATAAAGTCGTCGTTTATACCAGTTCCTCTTATACTATACAACCTATTGTTTTACTTCTAAGTTTAGTAGTTTACAGGCCCTTTAGAGGGCCTGAAGTCGTTTCCCAAGTCCTCTTAGTAGCGTATGGCGTTAGTAGCTTAATATTTAGCCACCTACTTAATTACCTATAAGGGAATTCCTTTTTCCTCCTTGATTACCTTAATAAGTTCTATAAGGTAAAGCGTATAGAGTTCCTGTATTTATCTTAACTCGTCTTCCTTATCCTTGAGTTCTTACTACTAATACTTATACTCCCCTTGGAACTCCCGTTATATATAGTTTTCGCGTTAGAGTTATCCTTATAATAGGTAGTAGTTATACTTTAAGCCTAGTAGTATTTCCCTAAGGTGCTCGACTACTCCTTAGCCCTTAAGTACCTTCTTCTTTATATACTGAAGGTTAGGTCCTAGAGTTTATCCTTCTTTAGTAGTTCCCCAATAACCTTACCAGTCTTATACTAGAGTAAGACCCTACTCCTCTGTTATAGTAGTTATAGTGTATAGTAGTGCTATTTATCTATATAGATCATCCTAGAGCTGTTTATCATCACTATCGATAGACTCCTATAGGTATATATGGAATTTTTCCTCGACGTCTGAAAGCTTAACCTTAGAGGTCCTTAAGTCCTTCTTATCGTCTAAGTTTCTACCTTTGAACTATTCCTCTATCCCGAAGTAGTATCGATATACCTCCCTATTATATATATCCTCTAAGTTGTCCTACCTATAGCTGCTAACGGCAACTTCCTTGAACTTAACTCCTTTCTCAATAACAACGGCTTTATATCCTAGTATAGGAGACTACTAGCCTAGCGTTCTACCTTACCTCTATAGGCTCCTATATTTACGTTTATAGTAGCCCTTTTTCCTATAGTTATAGTAAGCGATACTAGTCTTATTATAAGGCTATTTATTAGGCTACTAGGTCTAGATCGTATCAACTTCTATAGGTCTGGACTAAGTACTATAGGCTATACTTCCCTGTCGCTTCTTCCCCTTATTAGCCTGGTTCCCTCTAACCACTAGCTTCTACTATCCCTTCTTTTACTACTTCCTGGTATAAAGGCAGTCGTCAATATAGATAGCTTTAGCGATATACTTATTAAGGTCATCTAGATAATCCTCCTTATAGAGCTTATCCTTTACCTCCTCCTTTAAACCGTTATAGAACAGAGATATCAGTCTGTCTTTATTAATCCTAGCCTAAATAGCATCTTACTAGAACAGTATAGTATACGCTATAGTAGACTTACTCTAGTATAGTCGGACAAGCCAGTCCTAAGTATAAACCTTTTTATCTTAGTCGCCGAACACCTTATATAGTTCTTCTTTAAAGTTACTAAAGTTATTAAAGACCTTCTAAGTAAATAGTAGAATATTATCAATATCCTTATATATAATATAGTCGCTAAATATCGGCTTAAACTACTATATAGCTTGGCCAGTAAGCCTTAAGGCTATATAACAGGTCTTGATTCCTTCGTCGGGGAATCGGTTGTTGTAGTATTCTATATAGGATATCAGCTCTGTAAGGAAATATATAAAGTCCTCTTTTTTCCTATTGAACTTCTTAAAGGCCTCGATCTTAAGCTTAGACCTCTAGACGCTATCGACCTTATCTTTATACTCTAAGAGCTAGCCCTTTTGGTTCTTAGTTTTAGCCTCGAGCTCCTTGATTTTCCTTTACAGCGTAACAAATATAGTTCTAGCCTCTATATCGTTCTATAGGACCTGGTATCCGTCTTCAGTCATAGTAATATCGGCGCTTATAATATATTACCTTCGTCTAAACTATAGTAGAATAAAGGGAGTAAATAACGTATAACGAATCGTCTTAACTATACTCTATAAGGGTTTACTAAAGGTAAGGTAGCTTAGGCTATAATTCAGTAAAGCTAAAAGGTTTATAATAAGATAATGATCTAGTCTTAATATTTATAGTAATTAGTAGTAAATAAGTTGTATTACTTACTAGAGAACTCCTAGAGTCCTCTAGAACGAGTGACTATATACTATCTAGGAGAGAGAGTATCCTAAATACCTTTATACCTTAATCGTGGTGATCGTTCTACAATCTATCGATCACCTATTCTTAGCGTTTTAAGTGATCCTACGATCGTTCTATCGATCTACCGATCACTCCTATACTAGTTCCTGATTGGTTACTGTTGACTAGTCTGTATACCCAGCTAACGTATTAGCCATTAATCCGTGACAAAGAACCTTAAGTACTTTATAATAATTAAAGTCTTAAATAAATAGTAAACTAAATAAATAGAATTCTTATTAGAATTTAACTTTATAATTAATTATATAAAAGGTATAGAAAATATATAAGTAGATACCTTAGATCGGAGGATTAATTATTAAGATAATGATATATTAAAGAACTTATTAGTACTATTATAATAATAAATAGATAATACTCTATAACGTACTTTATAAACGAGCCAAACATATAAGCAAGCCAAATACTCTCTACCACTCTATAAACACTATCCTCTATTATAGTATAATAATACTAGGAACCAACTACAATTACATCAGAAACGGCTGAATCAGACCCTTCTACAACCTCCTAGCATATACAGGCATTATGGCCAGGCTTGCCGTATACACCACAGCACCGAACCTTTATATAAGCCCCCCCTATACTACTACTATCCGGCTCCTTTTCTTACGCTACCTCCCTAACCTCAGCCTTCTAGTCCAGTAGATCCATTATATCTTATACTACAAGTGATCCTCCAAGCTATATACGTATTCTTTTAGCTCTCCAGCGCTTGCTTAGTACCTCGTTGGCCTTACGGAGCAAAGAGACCTCGGAGCGTAGGAGAGCCACCTCATATATTACAGCCATCATACCCTTAGTAAGCTGGTCTACAACAGCTAATATCGAAGTTAGGGAGCTGTTTTGATAGTTGGTAATGTAAGTCTTAATAAGTATTAACTGTGAATCGGCTTCTCGAGGGTTATAGGGTATCTGGAAGACCTAAGGTTATATAGTGCCAGGCTATAAGGTTGGTAGTATTGGTATAGAAAGCTTGATATCTAGCTTAGAAAGCACCCTCTTATAATGAATCGTATTAACTATACTCTATAAGGGTTTACTAAAGGTAGGGTAACTAGGGTTATAATTCGGTAAAGCTAGAAGGTTTATAACAAGATAATGATCTAGTCTCAATGTTTGTAGCAACCGGTAGCGAATAAGTTATATTACTTACTAGAAAACTCCTAAAGTCCTCTAGAACAAGTAACTATATACCTGTCTAGATAAAGAACGTTCCTAAGTATCTTATACCTAGATCTTATAGATCTCAAAGAGATCCCGTTAAACCTATTAGCTCTTAGTCCCTCTTTATCGATCCTAGTATTAGCTCTTATAGATCTCAAGAGATCCTGTTAAGCCTCTTCTGATTAGCTATATAAGTGATTGGCTGGTAGTACATCCTATACCCTACCTTTATATACTATAGGCTATCTTCTATAGCCTAGTCTATAATATAATACCCCTCCTCAAGCTCTTTTATCCCGAAAGAGCCTAAGGCTTAATTCAAATACTACTAACAGCCTATTCTCGTAAGTATAGGTCCTTCCCTTCTTCCTACTACTCTAATACTAATAAAATATCGAGTCACGTAAAGAAAATAAAACTGAGAGTTCCTTACCCTAAAATCGTATAATGTAACGTACTCCTAAAGACCCTTACCCGTTTATCTATTACAATAAAGAACATTTGTTTATACTATAAGAAACGTGGTTATAGCGAGTATAAGGTCTCCTCCGACAGTTCCAGTTATTGTTCTTTTTATATCCAGAACAACCAGCCTAACTATAATACCTAGGGCTTATCTCCCTAGTAGCTTCGGCATATAACTCCTTAGAGGCCAAGATAAAGGAAGTAGAGGCAGTATATACTGTCCTAGACGCTAAGATCGCTTGCCTACGTAAGTAGAAGAGGATATAGTTTAAAAAGATAACAAGTGCTGTTTCTCGTAGCATCGATTCAGTAGAAGAGTTAGAGCGGATAGAACAGGAGGAGGCAGGAGTACTAGCTATACTAGGGGCTTTAGCTAGTCTACCTACTTTAGCTATTCCTTCCCTTATAAATGCCCCTAACCCTTCCTTTCTTAAATAAGTTCCTGTCCTCTGGTTTTTTATAAATGAAATAGTTATATAGTATAGTAGTAGTATATATACTGTTTATAGTATATTTACTATCCTTTCTTATAGGGCAGTAAGTATAGGCCTATATAAGGTTATAGGTTTAATCCCTACTATAACCCTTGTTTCCTCTCTTTTTTTTTTACTAACCGTTAGTCTTAGTTCCTCTATATCTTTCGCCGATAGCTTTAACTAGTCTTTTCTAGGTATATAGGGTGATTAGGGTTCTGGTAGTAGAAATCCTATAACTTCTCTAGATAGTTGACTAAATTCTCCACTAGTTACTACGAGTTATCTTTAGGGCTAAAGTCCAGCTATTTAACCAAATACTCCAATTGCCCTTTTGTGATTCTTAAGTCAAGGACCTCCTCTATATCCTATTCTTTTTCTTTGTCCTCTGTTTCTATATCCTTGTTGAGTTGTGAGTTTTTAGATGCCGGTTCTAATAGTGCTATATGAAAAATGTTCGTTCTTAGCTTTATAGTCAATAGGAATATAAGGGTATAGTTGTTCTCTAAAATCTTTTTATCAATTTTAAACGGCCTAATCTTCCTGAAATCGAGTTTCTTATTAGGTCGTTTGGTTTTGAGATTTCGTAAACTGAGGTAGACTTTATCCCCCTTTTTTAGGTAAGGTCCTTTAAGCCTTTTTTAATTATAGAACTTCTTTATCCTTTTCCTTACGAACTCAAGTTCTTCCTTAAATATTATATATAGTAAGCTTATTTTATCTACTTTAATAGTAGCCTAAGGTATCTTAATATTAGGTCCTTACCTTAGGTTAGGTTTATACCTAAAGTTTATAAAGTATAGTATAACTTTTATTGTCTTGGTTTCTGTTATATTATAAGCCAGCTATATAATAGGTAATAACTTAATCTAGTTATCTTATTAAAAGTTGATATAAAGTTATAGGTACTATTTAATAATCTGGTTAAATCGTTCTATCTAGCTATCTATTTATATATAATATACTGTTGATAATTTGCTTTTCGTTCTAAGTCTCGTTATAAGTACTTACTAGAATTTTGATACAAATTTAATATCCTAGTCTATAATCTACTTTTTCAGCCAGGTATAGATTGATATAATATATCGATAGAGTATATCTATAAGTTGTTCTACTATCTAAGTCTCCTTATAAGATAGGAAGTAGGTCTATTTAGTAAGTCTATCTACTATAGTAAGGATACTATTGTACTTCACCTATATTATAGGATCCCTGGATTCTAGTAATTTAGTGATAAAGTCTATAGTTACTAAACTCTATAATCGTTCGGCAACGGGCAATGGCTATAATAGCCTATAGGGTTTATATCGTCCTGGTTTACTCTATCTACAGAGGTTATACTCGTTAATAACCTCCTTGACCTTTTCCTTAAGATATAGGAAATTATAGTGTTATTTAATCTTGGCGGCTGTTTTCCTAATTCCTATATATCCCCTAAGTTTTAATTGGTATACTTCAAGCATAAGGTCCTTCTAGTCTTAGGTCCTAATATAGGCCTTATTGTAGTACTAGAGCCTCGTTCTATCTAGTTATAGGCCAGGGGTATTTACCTCTAGGTCTATCTCCTAGTTAGCCTATTCCCTACTGGTAATAGTTCCCTGAAATTCCTATCCCCCTCTTTCTTCCCTAAAGACTATATAGTACTCTATAAACTGTTATAAGGGCGTTTCCTCCTCTTTCTATCGTTAAACAGCTATAGTCTTATAGTCTTTAATCGGTTATAAGGTATAGTAGAGTATACTATCTGTCTGCTGTTATAGTAGTACTGGTAAGTCTTTTGGTATATTACTATCTTGGTGATCAGTTCTTCTATTTAAGGCGTCTACTTATACGTTTTCCATACCTTTCTTATAGTTAATTACGAAGTTGAATTCCAATAAGAACTCCGCCTATTAGGTCTGTCTCCTATTTAAGACTTTAGTCATTGTAAAGTACTTGAGATTTTTATAGTCGGTATAGATCTATACCGGGTAGGTAGTCCTATTAAGGTATAGTCTCTATTCCTAGAATGCTTTAATGATGGCGAGTAACTCTTTGTCGTAAATAGGGTAGTTAAGACAGGGCCTGTCTAGCTTCTTCGAAAAGAATACTACTAGGTATAACTTCCTGTTCTCGTCCCTTTGTCTAAGTTATCCTCTGACTGTGAAGTTCGATGTATTAGCCTCTACCTCGAAGGGTAGGTTAGGGTCTGGCAATAGGAGTACTAGATCTACCAGGATATTCTGTTGAATTCTCCTAAACGCCTGTTCCTGTATATCTTCCTACTTGAACTCTACTCCTTTTTTAGTAAGTTCGTATAGTAGTTATACGATATCGCCGAAGTTCTAGATAAATATCCAGATGAAATTCGTAAACCTAATAAACCCCCGAACCTCTATAGCGTTAGTAGGTGTTGGCCATTCCACGATTGCCTGAATTTTCTAAGGTTCGATCTTGACTCTACTAGGTGAGATTTTATAGCCTAAGAAGACTGTCTTTTAGACGTGAATTCGCTTTTTTCTTTATTGACCGACAGTTGACTTTTATATAGTACGTTAAATATCTGTCGTATATACTGTTAGTATTCCTTAAGTATCTTGGAGTAGATAAGAATATCGTTTAAATAGTATACTATAGACTTGTTAAGATAGGGTCAAATAGTATAATCAATTACTGCTTAGAACGTCGTAGGTATATTAGTAAGGCCGAAAGGTATTACCAGGTACTTGAAGTATCTATAAGGTATCCTAAAAGCTGTTTTCCATTTATCCCCCTCTTTAATATAGATATAGGTATATACTATTAGAAGGTCGAGACGGGTAAAGTATTAGGCTTTAGCTAACTGATCTTAGAGTCTTAAAATCAGTAGTAGGGGATATCTATTTTTGATAGTCTTACTATTCAGCTGTCGGTAGTCTATATATATCCTGAGTTTCCTATCCTTCTTTAGGACAAATAATACTAGGTATCTAGCGGGTGAAGTTAATGGCTAGATATACCTGATCTTTAAGTTATCGTCTAAATACTTCCTTAATTTAACGTCTTATTTCTCGTTGGTATAGTAAATCTTAAAGAACTTAAGCTATACTCCCTCCTTCAACTTGATTTTATAGTCCTAAGGTCTATATTCTAGGAGCCCCTTAAGATATTTGGCTTAAAATACCAGATGCCCTTTATATTCCTGGGGAATTTTACTAGTTATAGCAGTCTTTATAGTCCCCCTATAGTAGGTGAACTTATTATTCCCTGCTTCAATACTTATAACCTTAAGTACATCGATCTTTTCTCCTCTATATTTAATACTTACTACCTTAACTAGGCTGACCTATTACTTGATTATAAGCTTTCCTTTTATATCGACCGAGATAATAGCGACTTCTTGGTCTACCTATACCTCCTTCTATTATTGTAAACCGTATTTCCTAGAATCCAGAGCTTATTGTTTATTACTGACTGTTTCTTATAGCAGGCCTATAGGGGTTATATTCCCTTGTGCTTCACCCTGTTGTAGCTCCTTTCTTATACTTCCTATTTTATTGGTTAGATACTCCTATAGGTTATATAGTTATAGGTGGCTACTATCCTTCTAACTGATATCTAGGTTGTATTCCTTATACTAGGGTAACCCTAAGATCATATCCTTAGTGGTTCCTATATCTATAATGTTAAACACTACCTTCGTGGTTTTTCCTTCTACCTCTATATCCAGAGGTTTAGTTTCTCTTCTGACCATTTAGGTTAGGAACGGTCCTTATACTAGGTAAGGTATCTTCTTCATTCTCCAGGGAATCCTATATTTATTAACTAGGGTAAGGCTAATAAGATCTACTTATAAGCTACTATCTACTAGCGTCAAGGTTTATAGATAATTCTACTTAGCGATGACCTAGAGCCTATTATCTTAGCTTTAGTCCTGAACTATAGCTACCTCTACTAGGCTAGCTAGAAGGTTATTATAAGTTCGTTGTTTATACCAGTTCTACCTATACTATATAACCTGTTGTTTTACTTCCAAGCTTAGTAGTTTATAGGCTCTTTAGAGAGCCCTAAGTCTTTTCCTAAATCCCTTTAGTACTATAGGACGTTTCTGTCTTCTCCTTAGCTTATAGCGTCGATTATTCGGTGCTCCTTTAACTACTCGATTACCTATAGTATAGGTTGTCCTTGCCCTATAAGTCGCTTATTGACTTTCTGGAGCTTCTTAATTTTATACTAGCTCTATTCTAATTCTTCCTATTGATTTCCGTTTATTTCCTATAGTTATTATTGCTTATAGACCCCTTCCTAGATCCTCATTTATAGGCTGAAAATTTCCCCTTTTAGTCTACTGATCGCTTTCTATAGATTGTTAATCCTATCCTAAGACTTAAGTATCTTCTTTTTAAGGTAATAAATATTAAATCCTAGTTCTTCTCCTTCCTATATAGTATTCCATTCCCTATTAATATCCTATATAAACGTCCATCTACTATATATAGATATATCGGTTCCTTTGAAGAATAGCGCTATCTATCTGAGTTCGTCAGTATAGAGTTAGTAGTCGTTGTCGTTAATAGGTCTCTACTTATCCTAATATCTCCCTTTAAGGTCTATAAATACCTCCTCCTCGAACCTGAGTCTTTCTTCGTTGTTAGGCCCTATCTATCCTCTATAGTTGTAGATATCCTCTAAGTTGTCTTACCTATAACTGCTAGCTGTAACTTCCTTGAACTTAACTCCTTTCTTGATAATAGCAGCTTCTTATCCTAGTATTAGGGACTATTGGCCTAGGGTCCTGCCTTATCTTTGTAGGCCCCTATATTCACGCTTATAATAACCCTTCTTTCTATAGTTATAATAGGTAATATTAGACTTGTTATAAGGCTACTTATTATACTATTAAATCTAGATCACGTTAACCTCTATAGGTCCCGGGTAAGTATTAAAGGCTATACTTCCCTATCGTTTTTTTCCTTCATTAGTATAGTTTCCCCCTATAACTAACTTCTACTGTCCTTTCTTCTACTACCTTCTAGTATAGAGGCAGTTATCGATATAGATAGCCTTAGTAATATACTCGTCCAGATTATCTAGGCAATCCTCCTTATAGAGTTTATCCTTTATATCCTCTTTTAGGCCATTGTAGAATAAAGATATAAGCCTATCTTCGTTGATCCTAGCCTAGATAGCGTCTTGCCGGAATAGCATAGTATATACCGAGGTAGACTTACTCTAGTAGAGTCTGGCCAACCGGTCCTAAGTATAGACCTTCTCGTCTCTATCCCCAAATACCTTTATAAGTTCTGCTTCAAAGCAAGTATAGTCCTGGAAGACCTTCTAGGTAAACTCCCGTTGTTCCTCTGAAATCTTCTCTATATAGTCCTTTAGGATAGGCTTAAACCATCGGGCTAGTTGACCCGTAAGTCAGGAGGCAGTATAACAGGTCTTAGTATACTCTGAGCGAAACCGGTCCTAGTAGTGTTTAATATAGGAGGCTATTTCCGTGAGGAACCTCGAAAGGTCCTCCTTCTTACCCTTATACTTGGCCAGGGCCTCTATCTTGACCTTAGGTGCCTTGGGAACGGTACCGCCGTTATTCGACCTTTCGACAGCCTTAACTTAAGCGGCGTTTTCGTTAATGATCTGCTAATTGACCTAAAGCTCGGCCTCAAGTCTGATAACCCGTTCCTAAAGCTCGATAAACATCTTCTCAGCCTCCTCTTCGCTAACAGGGACCTTGGGTATAGAGCCTATACTAACGTTAGAGGATATAGTACTTATATTATCTAATATACCTTTATCTAAACCGTGATAGAATCAAAGGGAGTAAACAACGTATAACGAATCGTATCAACCATACTCTGTAAGGGTTTACTGAAGGTAGGGTAACTAGGGTTGTGATTCGGTAAAGCCAAAAGGTTTATAATAAGATAATGATCTAGTCTTAATGTTTATAGCAACTAGTAGTAAACAAGTTATATTGCTTACTGGAGAACTCCTAGAGTCCTCTAGAACGAGTAACTATATACCTGTCTAGATAAAGAACGTTCCTAAGTATCTTATACCTGGATCTTACGGATCTCAAAGAGATCCCGTCGAGCCTATTGGCTCTCAGTCCCTCTTTATCGATCCTGGTGT
>NW_026944164.1:0-16202 GCF_033296635.1 Dichotomopilus funicola
CAAGTTGCAATGAACAAGTTGTATTGCTTACTGGAGAACTCCCAGAGTCCTCCAGGGCGCTGCTATTTATCTCTCTACTGACGGGAGGCATCACGGAGACACGGATTCATCCTGCCGGGAACCGGTTCCCTGAGCGTCGACCTGATACAGCAGGCTCGGATATCCTGTCGATACCCGGGATGGGTCTGTAATAGAGCATTCCGCTCACTTCGCTCCCCCGGCTCTCGCAAGGGAAAGTCCGGTGTGTATCCTTCTCAGGTTCTATCCCTCCTTATCCACATTACGGAAACGTTCCATCCAGTCCCGTCTTCCCTGTGCCCATTGGAACAACCCGACCCAGCGCCGTCACCTCCAAACACATTTGGTCCAGCGTCTCTAATGCCCTTAACAATGGCATCTTTCTGCAAAAGTGCGGCGTAGATGACGGTGATGGCTCTAAACCGTACTACAGTAGGTTTGTCATCTTGTAGAAGGGGTGCCCCTCCTCCATAGGCATAACTGGATTCATAGTGAGTAGTCAGTTGTTGAGATGTTAGTAGGGCAACCAATCTGATTTCGACACCTTCCCTTCGAGAATTTTTTCTTGGCACCCACTGTTTAGCCAATTAACAGTGGGGCCATCAAAAACGTCTCGTTAACCGGCCTAACACTGTTAAGAGTGCTAATTTGCGCTTTTCGACCACAATTCGCAGTCAACTGCACAACCTCACGCCGAGTGGTGATGGATGGTGACGGATGAGGTCATCTGTGGGAGGGTGCTGCGTGGTGGCGCCCACAGCCCACCTTGAGAGAGCAGAGCCTATATGTCGACGTCCTTCTACTCGGTCCACTTGTATAGAGACGCCGTTACTCTTTCGGCGCTGCCCTCCATTAAAACCTAATTCCTGACGTCGTATAATAGTCTGTAGTTCTCTCCGGTCAAGAACTTAGGGCGGATAGACTGTATAGGGCTCTATAGATTTAAGATATTCCAGGGGTCGCTTGTCTCCTCCCTATTGAGGAACTGCTCCTTGACTTCTCTAAGCTCGCGAGCTTCGAAGGATTGCTCTATAGATAAGCGAGAGGGGATTTACACCGAGACAGTCAAATATAACAGATAAAATCGCCGGAAGAACTGCTTAATCTACCGGCCTTTATTGCCCTACTGAAACGGCTGTTAGTCCTTTGTAATGATTGGGGCGTCGTTAGGAGACTGGGTCTTAACTATACGTGCTGCTTTATCGCCGGTGCAGAACAAGGCTTCGACTGCTCCACGGCTGCTCTCCCTATTCGGGTGCTGCACCTTGACTAGCAGTTTGCGAAGAAGATGGTTTGTCTCCTCGCCGTGCGAGCCTGGCAACGGCGTAGCCTGCTCCAATTCGGCCAATGCTTGTCGCCGGTAGGCGTCGTTGGGTGTATGATCCTGCGCAGGCCGATCTTCGGAAACTCCAGGCCATCCGGAGGATACCAGAGGCGTGTTAATCCGGGGGCGCTTTGCCTGGGTGATATCGGATAGCGAGGCTCGACGCCGACGGCTCGATGCGTCCGGGTGCTCGGTCATCATAGCACTCTCGGCTGAACCAACGGCCCGTACCTGCTCCGTCTGGTACCAAAGCTGAACGTAGCACTGGAGATGCTCACGACAGAGTAGTCTAACGTTGGATCGTGGCCGATGGCCTTGGGTTGACGTGGCGGGGCTGTTCCTCTTCCAAGACATTCGCAGGCCGGGGCTGTTCTGGCTCCGGGCCCTCACCTGTCCCGGACCCGGCTCGGAGGTGGAGCCCGAGGTGCCCGACCTCCGAGCGCGCACATCGGGGGGGGAAGGACATCAGGATATAAGGAGCCCTGGGCAAGGCACAACCCCAAGTAGTTCTCTTTCTGTAAGCTTTCTCAATAACATAATAAACGCCTATACGCTGGCCAAAAAAGAAAGGGGCAGACTAAATATATTCACTGTGTTCAAGCTGCCACTCGGATCATACTGTACGTGCCTTATTCCCTTCTTATACGACATTCTGTAGGCCCCTTTCTATACAACCTAGGTCCTGATCTCTATTGTTATATTCCCAGCGCTACTAGTAGCGAATAGGGGGCATCGAGCTGCCTTATATACGTGATAGTCACGTCCTTGTACTATCTTGCTACGACTAAAGCGAAGACAAGAAATCACCTGCCGACGCCGTGGCACCATAGAGCGTCACTGGTAAGCCACGTACGGAGCCGGTAAGGCCACGTCATGTCGAGTCCGCCTCGTCGCCCCGGTTGGGCAAACGTTCCGACCTTCCCTTGAGACCTCTTCCCGGTTGGATTGCCCCTGACCGAGGCTGTATCGTCATCGTCAGCTCAGCCCCCGTGAGCCGCCCGTAGAACAGGAAAGGCCACGTTATGTCGAGTCCGCCTTGTCACCTCCCCAGTTGAGCCCGCTGCAATCCTCCCTTGAGGAACCTACAAAACACCGGCAGGTGTCGAACCGGCCGAGCCCAGGCTGCTTGATGCCGCCGTAGCGATTGAATCTCGTCGCCCTGGTCAGTGGGATTACAACAGTCTGCATGCCTTCTAGAATGTATCCCCTTCTCGCGGAATTTCGCAATCATTTGGTGCTTGAGGTAGTCGATCACCGGACACGGTATAATTCACCGGCGGCGGTGATGGTTTGTCGAGGCTACGCCCATAGAAAACCGCGATCGGTCGGATGTCGTTTCGGCCTCGCCCATGGCAACGCCCGCGGCGCGCTACGTCATCTCGTGTCCGACCGCTCTACGAGAAGCCTTGGAGGTGACGTTTGGGGAGGAAGCCGGTCAAACACATCGAGATTCGCTGGATGGTACTTTCGTCCCTGAGCGAGCTGGCAGAAAAATGCTCCTATTTCCAATGTTATAGCTTATATCCTTGTTTCTTCTCGTAGCCACTGTCTTTACGCCGTCTCTCTCGCGCTTCCTACACTCACGCTTAACCTTACTGCTAAGTCCTCCCGCAGCTGCCTGGGCGGCAACATCACCAGTCAAAACCTCGTGCGGGGGCGGTGTTGGTACCTTCGGGGGTCGGCGGCAGGTGGGGGGTGTTTTGACTCGAGCATGCCGTAACCAATAAACCGCTGTCCCACCGCGTCGAGCGACTGCAAACACGGCCGAGTAAGCCACAGGAGAGCTCTGCGAGACAGGAAACAAGGAATGCACGAGGCTCTGATCGAAGACGCGGACGCGAAGGGGGTTGTGTTACCCCCCTTATTCATGTTTTAGGCACCGGCTCCCCTGCCCAACTGAAGGGTCAAACGGCCACACCCAACCACCTCCTGGCGATGTTCAGCCTTGGAGCTGCACAATTATGCGCCGTTTCATCTGGATCGCACTCTGGCCTATGGGCCATGTCCCCTACCACATGAAAAGGACACAGGAGGTGGCGTAAGGTCAGAGAGTGGTTGCGGGGGAATGCCGGGTGTACACTGGTCGGGTAGCCAGCTGTACAGATTCCCTGTCTAGGAGGCGGTCGTCTTCTCGATTTTCCCGGGCCATCTCGAGCTTCGCGAATGCTGATTGTTCCGACCGATAAGTGAACTCTGCAGGTCAAAGATCTAATTTTGAGGGAATCAACGGATGCTTGCTCCGCAATGCTATCTTTCCGCCAGCACATCTAAGTCCATACGTGCTTCCCGGAGGATATTCCTCATCTGGGAATACAATCCTCTATCCTCCTTCTGCCACCTTCCTCCGCTCAGAAACACAAGGTACTCATATCTGGTAATAGGATGTGAAATTCTCCTCCACAGTTCTGATGAAATCCCCTTTATGGGATACCTGGCCTTTTTCCAGCTCTACCAGCTCGTCTGTACTGACATAATTCCACCTTTCAAAACGTGAGACAACCCTGCTCTCCTCATGTCCGTCGTAGTGGATGCATATCCAGAACAGTACCTAAAAGAATGACTCGAGATCGTGTATGAAGGAGTGGTGCTCGCCTAGAAAAGCACCAATAGCCATGAACGCCCTTTTGCTCTTCCCTCCCGTCTTATTAGTATCCCTGCAACAAGAGCTAACAATAAGCCTCCCTCTCAGCCTCGGGTCGTCCGCTATGTCGATACTTTTCAAGAAACGCGTCTCAGCACTGTTCTCATCATGGAGTATTTCGGTGCTGACACGCTCTGGCACCAACACCAGGAGTGTGAGCTTCGGAGGGATGAAGTACTTGTGCTTCAGCAGTCCCTTAACGCCCTCGTCTACTTGCACGAGGCGGACGTGACCCACCAGGACCTCAAGGTCAGTAGCGTGATTACACCAGCCAAGACCTTACGGCAGACAAGCTCCCGCTTCGGCCGTCCTGACCATGTTGTTGTCAGCCTCTAAACATCCTCCTCCGCTCTCGCAACCCCATCGACGTGGCGTTAGCCGACTTTGGCTGGGCCAGGGAATCGGCAGAATCCATGTCCACGGTCTACGCCGGCACCGTTCACTACCGCGCTCCCGAGGTGCTCGCTCACGCCCGATATCGCAGCCTGGTCGACATCTGGTCGCTTGGTGTAGTCGGCCTTGAGCACCTCCAAGAGCTCCCGAACGAGGAACACTCGTCAACGGAAGCGGACTACGCGCTCAGCATCTCGGTCTATGCCGAGTTCCTGGCCATTTACGACCCCTCGCACACCCACCGGCGCCTACTGAGCCAGATGCTGCGTGAGAAGCCCGCCGAACGGCTGACAGCCGTAGAATGCCTGAAGGCCGTATCCGACTTGATTGCCTAAGGCACGCCGCCTACTACGCCGTCACCACTTAGCCCTGTGACACGCGGGGGCCACGAGCACTCCCACAGTGGCTTCGACAGCCAGGCCACAGTCCTCGCCCCGCGTAGCCCCCACCACAGACAGACGTCTGTCCGCCGCTGGAGCGATAAAATCAGCCATCACGGCGACGACCAAGAGGATGACGACTTTAGGTATAACGGCGACGACAGCTGTAATAGACGCTCGGATGTCCCTCCACCGGAAACGCCCCGGCGCGCGAGCAGCGTTCCGCGGCCGGCAGCAGCAGAAGACGAAAACCACAGCCTCGGAGCTGGGCCCCCAGCTCCGTCCGCTTCAGCAGTGCCATCGGTCTCAGCGCCGCGGAAACGCGACCCCGATAGCTCAGGCTCAGGGTCAGCCTCGACCGGCTCAGACCGGCACGTCCCCAAGCGGCAAGCCACCGCCCACAGGCTGTCTGTGGTCGAGGAAGCGCTGCCAAGCGACAGCGAGGTCGCGAGGACGTTGCTTGGGGGATGGACGGTTCGCTCAGCTTGTCTGCCCCACCCGCTTGCGGTATAGAGCGTTGCTTGAAGTGCCTCGCGGATTTCTTTTACAAGGTCAAGTTAGGGCGCGGATTTCGGGCGGAAACCTTTTAAACGTAGCCGTTCATTTGGAAGGAACGCGTCGGCCGAGTCTTTCGAAATTCCAGCAGCAGTTCGCGAGTCGCGACTGGGTCCACTCCAGATCCTTCCACACCACGCGCCTCACTCCCTCCAAAAAGGTTCATCTCACAGGTCCATCCTCCTCGTGTAGCCGTTACAACAACGCTGCATCGTCGGCACACGTTTCTCGTCCTGTTCCAGTCCGCCTGGCCCCGTCGGTGCTGGTCATCTATACGGTAAGGCAACTCCTGTAGCAATTATCACATTTCGTCACCTGTACGAAAATCTTACCAATGCTTTGAATCTCCAGAGAAATTCGAAGTACCCCTCCCAGAATTCGATTCGAAACCACAGGCGCGCCTCTCGCCTCGGTTGCCTGATTGTGCCGGGTAAGAAAAGGTCCAGGGATGTTTCTGCTTTTGCTTCTCCTCGCTCTAATTTGACACCATGGGCCTAACTTGTTGCAGAGAACTTGAGAAGGACCGCCAACTAAGGGCCGTCTAGCAAACCGTCGTAGGCGATATGCACGCTGGGTATGTGTCTCTTCCGATCTACCGATACCGCTTGTATGGGCCTCTGGCGCTGATTATAAACTTGTATTCAGATCTACCGGCCCTTCCCCGCGCAGCGACGGGCTCTCTAAGCCGAGCGCCCTGGGGGCTGGTCCCTATGCCAGTCCGGATATTTCTGGGTCTACCTCCGCGTACCTCGTAGTCCAGAATTGGAGCCTACGATCCTTCCCTCCTTCCCTCGACACCATCTCAATCGATGTATCTATGTTCGACCCTCGCCGAGACCTTCCACGGGACGTCCTATGCGCGACTGTACGCAGCGGCAACATCGCCCGCCCGCTCGACGATCCTGTACGCTATCCCCTCAACGGGGTGGTGGAACACTTTGACCTCTCTGGCCTACGGATCTGGTATATCTCGCCGGCAGACGAACATGGGTGTGTCTCGTTCGCTCTCATCCCCGACGAGCGCGAATGGCGGTTATTCCTCACCCAGCTCAAAATTTCGGGCGTTCCTCTCGACCCTAGCCGCTACCACAACCCGAGATGGCTCGTCGGTATCCGCATCTGGGCGTTGCCCCACGGCCATACCCCTCAAGACTTCCTCGCCCCGGATCATACGGTGCCACCTGGTACGATGGTTATAGATCTCCTTACGGACGATGAGCTTGACTCTTCTACGCCTGATCAACCTCCTAGGGATATCCTTTCAGACGGTCAGTCCGACCCAGCTGAGTCCGACTCCATTGTACCCGACCCTATGGAGCTCGACCCCGTTGACCCGGAGCCCGTTGAGTCTGATCCTGTTGCGCCTGAAGAGGAGGCGTTCGAGCCAGGGCCCATCGACCCTGACGTTGTCAAGGCAGTCCTCCGCGATATGTGTCAATTTTTTGGCATCGATCCTGGCGACGCGCAAAAGCCCGGTTTCACATATACCCCTCCAGGCATGAAGAGAGGTCTTCGCCTCCACCAGCTCTGGGGCTTTTTTTGGGTTTTTGCTAGCAAGCCGGCCCGCGGTATCGCCACCGCCCTCCTCGCCGACGAGATGGGGCTTGGCAAGACGGTTACGTCCCTGACCGTCGCCGTCCTTAGCCACCGCCTACGTGTACTGGCCGACTACGTCACTCAGCACCCCGAGCAGCACCTCGCGCCCGGCGACGAACGTACCGAATGCCCGTCAGGAACCTATACCTACGGGTTCCAATGCCCCTGCGAGGCGGGCAGTTGGTCTGCTAGGATTGCCGCCGACCTCTCACATGGACCTACCGTCGTGTTTGGTTCTAAGCTGATCCTGAGATCGTGGGCCCACGAATTCGCCAAGTTCGTGGACGCTGGTCCCGACGACGGCATGGTCCTCCTTACATTGCCTGACGACCCCGCGCCCGTACGCGATCTTATCGCTGACGTCCGAATTGTCAAGTCAACCCGTGTACACCCCACGACCGGCAAGAAGCCTGGCCTCCAAGACGAAGGCGCGAGGCTCAAGCCAAAACCCGGCCAGTCTCAGTACATTCTACTCATGCCCAACACGTCCGCTCTCAAGGGCATTGATTCAACCTTCGCCGTTACCGCTGACCGCCGTAGGCCCCCTACTGTGGTCCAGTTCGCCGTCCAGCCGGCCAGGATCATCGTGGACGAGGCCCACTGCATCAAGGGCGAGACTACCATGCTCTGGGATCGGATTCGGCGTTGGCAGTGGCGCGCGCAGAGCCCTACGTACCTCCTCGCTCTGACTGGAACGCCTATGACGCGAGACCCGACAGACTTCCAGAGGCTGTTGGAGCACCTAAACCACCCAGGCGCCGGTTGGAGCACCCCCCTCCAGCCGCCCGCCACGTCTACGCTCCAGGCGCTCAAGCACCTAACGGCGCGTTACAACCAGACGCTCGCCCGTGGCCTCAACGCTGCTGCGATTAGCGGCTCGGAATCGGAACAACAGCAGCAGCGGGCCTTCCTCTCCGACCTTAGCGCCCTTGTGCTCGCTTTTACCCTTCGTCGCCGCCGGGACGGCACCTTTGCCGGCCAGCCGTTGTCCGCCGTACCGATGATCCCTTTCGACGTTGTAGAATGCCCGCCCCCGGCCCAGTTTGCCGCCCACATCGAGAACATCTTCTCCACGACAAAGGACGAGGTACAGACACTGCTGAACGAGCGCCACGCCAGGTGGGAGGAGCTGCCTAAACATCGCCGGGGTGCCGAGCCTACCCTCGAGCTCTTAGTTCGCCAGATCAGCTCCGGCGCCCCCTCTACCGTCTATAGCTTCCGCCTGCTTAGGCTGTGCGCCACGTTCCCTGCCCTAGCTCGCCTCTACCGCGAAGAGCCCTACTGCGGTTGGAGCCTCACCGGCGAGGATTTCCAAGCCGTCTTTACCAAGGGTACCGTCGAGGAGGCTCAGGCCAAGTCCAAGGCATGGCCGCTCTGGCGTAGCATCTGTACCGGCAGTACTAAGATGGAGCAGCTTGGTGTACAAGTCCGCAAAATGCTGGCCGACCGAGAACCGGCATCCGGCGTGGAGGGCATAGTGCCTGAGAAGAAGATGCTTGTCTACTCCGACTCCCCCTTTGTGGCCCACCTCGCGTTCTTGTGGATCGCTAATACTTTCGGCATCCCTGTCCAGATAATCGATCGTAATATGAGCATGGCCAGTCGCCTGGCAGCTATTGAACCCTTTGTCACTACCCCTATCGACAGGCTACAGTACGAGCACGACCATCCTACCATCCCAGCCGCCCCTCGGGTTCTAGTCACTACCGTTGGCATTATCGCTGAGGGCCTCAACCTAGCCCGGGCGAATTACCTTGTTCTGCTCGGCCCCCTCGGCACCATCGCTAAGCAACAGCAGGTCGGCTGTCGCGTTAATCGCGAGGGCGGGTTTTCCACCCCACACCTGACGCTACTACTCGACCCGGACAACAAGGCTGAGATGGTGATTCGTCGGCGGCAGCTAAACCGCGCCGCTATCGAGACAGAGGTATGGGGTGGAACGGGGTAACCATAGTAGGCTGGCTTGTTTGGTGTTTTCTTTTCTTTGACGTCTCCTATTCTTGATACATGGTGTACAATGGTGTTAGGTACTACGGTATGACTGGCTATAGGTAGTTGGCCTTCTTGTGCTTCTCGGTTTCCACCAAAGGAAATTTGGGTGTGTCTCTTGGTATTGTGGAGGTAGGGGTTTTCTCTGTAGCTCGTAATAATCTCGCTTGTTAGGATAGAGAAGCAATCTCAATCTACGTTGCTGCCAAGTATCTTCACCTTTGTCATCCTCCACGCACGCTTTTAGTGTACTACCCCGGTATCAGTCAGCATACGGACCAGCGTCGGCGGTGTTAAAAAGGAAAGAATCTATCTAAAAACTGGTCGATCATCCCCTTAGATGGAAATTATACCTGAACTCACAAAGAGGCTCGGAGTATTTGATTCCTGGGTACTTCGTTTTGTGCATCATGTCAAGTTCAATATTAATCACCGACGTATAGGAGGTTGGATTATTCCTCGATCAGAACCAGCAAGGTAGAGTAATTAAGCGGTGTTAAGCACCAGAAGAATTGCCCAAGCGATTGCGGTACGCTGGGTGTCCGACCTGCAAAAATCTAGCAAGAGAATCCCAGACAATAGTCAATAGGATGAGGGGAAACTCGGCCCTGAAAATCGTTGACCCATGGAAATCCCAACCACGGCTCCAAGGAGGGATTTTCTGCAAGAAACCCGAGTCCGTTGACAACGTCATATTCCATGATTTTTGAGTACAAAGTCTGCATAACCCGGTTAAGATCGTGGATCTCCGGGTAGGAACTAAATGCCTCGTTTGTTTCTGCCCCGTTTGTTTGTGGATAACATGCGATCCCCAACTCCTGACACTTTTTACATGGGACTCCAGGACAGAGCAGATGTTTATCTCTGCAGCGTTTGCAGCGTACAGCTAGCCGTCTCCGGACAACGTGAGCTTCCGACATTAGGAGGAAATACAAGGTCGAAATTCGCGATAAATATCAGAAAGGGAATGCATCAGGAACGTACGAGGGCGAGGGAATTGTACGAGGGCGGGGGGAATAAATGCGCGAGGGCGAATGGAAGGCCCGTGCTAATGCAACTGTTCAGCCGCTTACAACCTCGCTGCTCGAAGGCACGATTGAAACTTCATGCCAAGATCGCGGAGGACTTCCAGAACGAGTCAAAGCAACCTATTCGACCAGCGTCCACGCTGATGGGAATCAGATGATTGTCCGCCCCTGGTCGTGGTGGGGCTTGATCCCGGCTTGTCATATACCCTGGCCAGAAGCCAAAGCTCCCGTTTGCTCTGCCGAATTAGTCCAGCGACACATTTGAGTGCGAGAGGAGTTGACTCCTGATTAGATCAATTTCTTTCCGTTGAAACAGGGCCATCGGTCTGACCCACCGATCGAGCTGCACGGTTCCTCAATGGCCACAACCCGCCCTGCTCCTGCATTTCGCTTCTTGTTGGCGGCGAAGGAAGCCGTAATTGGACATCATTAGTGAGGTTCGACTCAACTTCGCACGCAGGGCAGAAACCAAGAAAAGAAGTATTCGATACAGAAGCCAAGGTAAGTACAATGGGTTTGCTGCATATTTCGCGGTGTACAAATACCAATACCTCCGGACCATTAAGCGCGCTTTCAGCGCTAGTTATAACTAACTATATTCCTATAAGTAATCTGTCTCATGACACTCCCTCCCGACAAATCACCGCCATTATCTGTTGCAAATACGAGAACGCTCGAACGTTTCGCAGCAATCTAATCCATTATTGAAAGCAGGATATACATGTCGCTAGTCTATATATTTTGACACCCCACGTAACCATGGCTAACTCCTCATTTGCACGCCAGTTTGCTGTTCGTATGCACAAAAATCCTTTTCGCTCTATACCCCAGTTTCCCATAAGCACAAAATGATGCTTCACCGATGCATTGCCATAGTATGTATAGGCTATTTTTGACATTATTTGCCAGGCAAGTTCACTCTCAGCCCGGACATACTCCCTGGTTAATACGAGACAGGGAGAGGAAACAGCGGAATCGTGGAGATAATGAGCACCGTCAATCGCATTCGACCAAAAGAAAGTCAAATCGGCGGCCGGCATACCGTGCGTAGCATACATAGTACTGAAAGCGGAAGGGGTCATTTTACATCGTCACAAGCAGGCCTGTGGGTTGGATTTTCAGCAGCAGCATAGGGTAAGTGTGACGAGAATGCAGGAATGGGCACTCGCATTGTAGAACAGCGAACATTCATGTGGGTTCACCCGAACCCATCCCTACTCGCAGATTTTGGCCAGTCTAGCATACTCCAGCTACTCTCTCGCCGGCTGGGGAGCCACTATGCGAACATCGAGTCCAGCCGGGCACCGGAGTTAGGAAGCGGGACGATCTGCTCGCCAAAGTTCGCCGGCCGCACCCAGGCTGCCTACAAGCCCCCTGTACCTTTTGCCAGGCTTCTTTTTGAGCTTGCATCATACTCCAGCTATACCTGGGTATGCCATTGAAGATGAAGCACAGCCAGACTTGTAAACAGCGTGTACAAAAAAACTTCACAAGAAATGAGATGCACCTACGGATTCCTGACTTGTAAACGGTCACCATGTTGTAATACAGCTGCCGTGCCATGATACCGCCGTAGAGATCAGGCCTGAGGGCGAGCACTATGCTTCTCCTGCTCTTGTATCTCCCTACTTTCAGCATCTTTAGTTGCCGCCGCCAGGAGGTGCTCTTTCTCCTGCTCACGATTCTGTTCCTGTTCACACAAAAGAGGAACCAGCTCTTCTCGAACAGGCACCTCCTTAAGTTCTGTGCCCATACAAGGTTGAAAGTCCGCAATAGACAGATCACGTAGAGAGGTAGGGAAAGGAGCCTAAGATGTCAGTACCTATGTCCTTCGAACGAATGCTCCTTTGAGAATTACCAGATGGACTAGGGCTAAGGTTTTCATCCTCTCTTCATGAAGCAAGCCATAAAGCGAAGCGCACCCGGTCACCAGTGAACCAAAATGAGCCTACACTGAGTCGCATAGGGATTCGTACGCCTTCCTCTTCTCTATCTCCTCGGCGAGAAGAGCTTGAAGTAACGCAATAGTATTCGCCATTGGTGCTGCTCGAATATAGTGTATGTTGGGTTAAAGTGTCCGGTACAGTGAATCGTCTAGTTATTTGAGGTAATGAGTTACGTAGGGAGGGGTTTGTCGAGCTGAAATGCAGAAGGCAACGGCTCGACTTCCAGGGGAAAAAAAAAGAAAGCAAAAGACGTTCTATCAGGTACATCAGAGCTGGGCGCCAGTCTCTCCGGCGCACTCCAATGCCCGTGACCCTCTCTGCGTTAAAATCGGCTCGAGCTTACATCCTACAGTTTAACAGGCCGCCTTACAGTCACTAGCGACATTGGCTTCCGCTTTGCTTTCACACATCTTTCTGGCGCACAGACTGTTTATGCATCTAACCAACCACACCGTGTGCCCTCGCACGCACTGGTGTACTATACATACCAGGCAGGATACAGTCGCTGGCGAAACCGGCTTCCGCCTTGGACATATTTCTGGTTTCTAAACGCACGGACATCTGTGCCATTTTCGGCTCTTGCAGAGTGCCAAATGGACTCCGAAGTTATCGAGCTTACTGAATATATAGTTATGGAAGTCGTGCATTTTGCTTAGTTTCATAAGTGCATACGCCTTGACTGAAAGACTTCCTCCGCCGGAAACGGCTCAGTAGGATACCTTGGTGACGCTAAAATTGCATCCGTAACATACTTGATGTATTGCCTTTACGGCTCTTCTATGTGGATGCCGGCATGCCGAAAGTGACCTTCTGCACTTGACTTCCGTCCGCCTACCACGTCGACGCACCATTATAGAAATGCGCCGAAATCCTGGCCGCGAAGGCCTGCATGGAGCTGCCAGTTTCGCTAAATGAATCTCTTCAGATCGGCAAAGAATTCCTTAACGGGATTGAAGTCTGGCGAGTAAGGCGGCAAGTACAAAAGCTTCACTCCGGCGTCAGTTGATCCCTGGAATACGCGCGCAAACACTACACCATCTTGTGCATACGCCCACAGGTGATGCGGATCCGTGGCCAGATAATGCCGACGGAAATGATCGTGGCTCTCCTGCGCCTGGTGGGAGATGTGTTTACGGGTTACAGTGAGCTAGTCGGGGAAACAACGGGCCGAACGACCCCTCCATCCATGCCGCTGCATCGGCGGGGGATTGGCTGCGAGTCCAGCTGAGGGATCCAATCCAGCCACAATTACACATAGCCGCCGCCCAACGGTCGTGTCGCCGCTGCCCTCCTCTCCCTGGTCATGATCTCCTCAACTCTCTCGCGGTTCCTGCTCGCGCGGATTCCGGGTAGTACGCAGGCAGCGTATGCGCTATGGCGACCACTAACATGCCGCTGAGGATCCTCTCGCTCGGTAAGCTGTACGCTCCCAGCCTCGCCAGCCGCACTGACACCATTCAGATGGAGGTGGCATACGCGGCCTATCGAGCCTGCTCATCTTAGAGGACATCATGGAGAAGATCCGCGATGCGGAGGGACTAGATCGTGTCCCGCGACCCTGCGAATGCTTTGACTTCATCGGCGGCACCAGCACGGGAGGGTAAGAATGACGTCTGTTCGGCTGGGACGCGCACTCACATGCCTTGCAGAATCATCGCGATCATGCTCGGACGGTTGCGCATGAGTGTCGACGAGTGTATCCGAGCGTATAAAAAGGTCGCGCAGCAGGCCTTCACGCCTAAGAGAACGACAATCTTCCCCGCATCGCCTTCCGGCGCCTTCTCCGCGAAAGCCCTCGAGGAGGCGATCAAACAGACGGTCAGAGACTTTTGTAGTCAACCAGAGTGCATTGCCCGACGCATGCACGGCACTACAACGGCCGAGACGTGCCCACATGGGGAGATGGCATTCCGCGATGGGTCGTGCACCAAGACGTGCGTCTGGATGAAGCAGCAATGATGCTAGACCACTCGACTAATATCTTTTCAGTGTCGTCCTGGCGATCACGAAGGACAACGTCGACGCGCGACCGACCCTGTTCACGACATACGACACGTCTGCCGCTCTGCATGGCTGCACGATCTGGGAGGTAGCGCGGGCGACGTCGGCGGCGACAACCTTCTTCAAGCCCATTAGGGTCGGTCGAGACGGCGTTAAGTTTATTGACGCTGGGTTCGGATACAACAATCCATGCGAAGTTTTGATCGAAGAGGCCCAGCGGCAGTTCCCGGAAGGTCGAGCAATACGGGTCCTCAGCATCGGAACCGGGCTTGGAGACGTCGTTGAGATCGGCAACACGCGGCTGTCGATCATCACTGCACTGAAGAAGATGGCCACATCTTCGAAGAAAGTGGCAGCGAGCCTCGCTGACCGATATGGCGAAAGTGGCCAGTACTACCGATTCAACGTCGACCAGGGCCTACAGGATATCGCACTCTCTGACTGGGACAAGGCCAGCACGATCTCGGCACATACGCGCAACTACCTGAGCGACAAGCAAAGGGCGATCAAGACCTTCGCCGCTAAATTCACTAAAGCAGGCTTTGAAGGGGACAATGGAGAAACCGCGCAGACAGTGGCGCCGGCCGCTGAGCTCAGCGGCGCGCGGAACAGTTAGTGGATGAGAGACGGACTATATGCTGTGACGGCTACTAACACGGATGTAGGTGGTGTCGCTGAGCCGTGGTATCACGTTCCGTTTCCAAGAAATAAACGCTTTGTCGGGCGAGACGACACACTCCTCACGCTCAGGGACATACTATTCGTCCAGGAGAGCCAGAGGGTCGCACTCGTCGGACTCGGCGGTGTAGGCAAGACGCAAGTGGCTCTGCAGCTCGCATTCTGGACGAAGGAGAACAAAGCCGAGTGGTCCGTCTTTTGGGTGCCGGCGCTGAGCGAGGCCACATTTGAGCAGGCCTATACGGACATCGCAAGGGAGCTGAAGATTCTCCGCAGTGATGACGAAGACATAAAGGAGTCTGTGCGGCAGTACCTAAGCTCAGAGGCGGCTGGGCGATGGCTTCTCGTCGTAGATAATGCGGACGACGTCAAAGTCGTCTGTGGGAGTCAAGATGCGTCAGGTGGCCTCGACAGATATCTCCCACAGAGTGAGAACGGAAGGACGGTATTGACAACGCGCTCCCGAGATGTAGCCATGAGGGTTACCGAGAAGACGGTTAAGCTGGATGAGTTCAGTTTGTCTGAGGCAAAGACCCTCTTGGAGAAGTTGGTAACACGGGAAGTCTTGACTAACGACACCGCCTCGGTAACTGAACTGCTACGCGAGCTGACGTACCTCCCCCTGGCGATCACGCAGGCAGCGGCTTATCTGGAGCGGAACGAGGTATCGATCGCCGAGTATCTGAGGCTGTTGCGCAATACGGAGAAGGATATGGCCGATCTGCTCAGCGAGGAGCTTCCAGACAGGACCCGGTATAAGGAGGCGAAGCACGCGGTGGCGACGACGTGGATGGTAAGCTTCGACCAGATCCGCGAACAGGATCCTAACGCAGCCGACCTTCTCTCGTTTATGTCGCAGATTGAGCCGAAATCGATCCCACAATCGCTCCTGCCTGAGCTGGACTCGAATGTGCAGACGGTGAGCGCGATCGGCACGCTGTGCGGATATGCCTTTGTGTCGAAGCGGGACGAGATGCTAGACATGCATAGCCTGGTACATTTGGCCACGCGAATATGGCTGAGCAGGGAAGGCCTTGAGCCGCAGGCGGCGGAGACTGCAGTGCGGCATTTGGCAGGGAGTTTTCCGACTGGCGACTACGAAAATCGGCACATTTGGAGGACGTATCTGCCGCATGTACTGCGTATACTGCAACGGGCCGGCGCGGGTGACATAGAGGAGAAATACAAATTGTCCTTCGGGGTTGGACGGTGCTTGAAGGTCGAGGGGCGGATTAAGGAGGCTGTACGTTGTTTCGAAGAGTGCTGGCGGTGGCATAGTGAGCAATCCATGGAGGAACACCCTTCACGACTGGCGTCGCAGCACGCGCTCGCAGGGGCATACCAGGCCGACGGACAGATCAAGAAGGCGGTAGCGCTGCTAGAGCAGGTGGTGGGAGTTCAAGAGAGGACGCTCGCGGAGGAACACCCTTTACAACTGGCATCACAGCACGAGCTCGCAGGGGCATACCAGGCCGACGGACAGATCAAAAAGGCGGTAACGATGCTAGAGCAGGTGATGGCAGTTGAAGCGAGGACGCTCGCAGAGGAACACCCTTCACGACTGGCGTCACAGCACGCGCTCGCCGGGGCATACAAATCCGACGGACAGATCAAGAAGGCGGTAACGATACTAGAGCAGGTGGTAGGAGTTCA
>NW_026944165.1:0-15432 GCF_033296635.1 Dichotomopilus funicola
CCGGTCGCATCGAGGATACTATAGCTGAAGAGAGCGGGTCTGAAAGTGGTGGTTCAGAGGCTTCCTGTATTGTAGTGGGTTGAACTGGTTGCAATATATGGTGTTGAAGAAGATGGGTGGGTTTTTGGGTGTGGTCTGCCAAGTGTTCCGAAAGTGGGGTGTTCCAAAAGGGGGGGGTTCGACTTAGCATACCAATTTGGCCATGTCCATACCTCGTCCCTGTGATTAACCCGAGTACCACCTGAATAGAGAACATTAATGAGAAGGATACGCACTGAAAGATAGTGTCACCATGACTTTTAAGCCCCAGAGGCTGCGTCTTGCCACAGGCTGTTGTAACGATGGCTGATGTGGATGGCGATATGCCCGTTTACAGGACCGCACTCTGACTCCAGAGGCCCAGGAGCAGTGGCTTTAGATTGCTTCGCGTGTCTCTGGGAAACAGATCCCTAACTGGTATTGAGTAAGGCATATTCCTTGAAGGTCCCAAGGCTTGGAATCTATAGGTAACTTTAGCACGGCATGGTGGGGCCCAAAAGCAATGGCAAGAGATTAACAGCCCCGGTCCTTTACATCACTGCAGGAGCGCCGCCAACGGGATTCATTCTTCAGATAGAGCGAGTTTAGGTGAAGATGCCTTTTTTTTTGAACGGGGTTCTCTCGCATGTCCGCTGTTTTTCGAGAGATGAGGTGAGATACTTATCGGAAGACAAAAGGGGTCAGGCTGGACTGATACATGTAATTACAATACAACGGTGTATGCATCGCTCGCACATATGAAGCCAAAAATTAGGTCTCAATCTCAACCAATCAAAACTAGCCTGCCCGGCTAGCTCAATCGGTAGAGCGTGAGACTCTTACGAGAGTGTCCAATCTCAAGGTTGTGGGTTCGACCCCCACGTCGGGCTCAATTCCCGGCAGCGATTGCCTGTGTTTTTTTAGTTTTCTCTTTAAACATTGGATGGATTAACCCTCATTTGATACCAGATTAAATCTCAGTAATCCCCAAAAAGTATTCCCAGATTTTTTACGCGCCGCTGATGTGGTGGGAGTTAATCTTAGTTGGTGTCAAGCCTTTCAAGAATTCGTCCGTCTCCACGTCTTTTAAGTTTTAACCATGTTCTTTTGTGCACTGTTATGGAATGACCCTGGAGACCGGACCAATGGTGTTTTGTGTGGTTGCTTGAAGTTTGGGAAGAATGGTGATACTCCGTAACGGCCGTCTGCTACGTTTTGAGATGCACTTTTGACGAGGCCGTGACGAGCGCAGGACGCGTGCTGCTTCTCCGTGATGATGCATGAAGGTACGGATTTCGGTAGTGTGGAAAGCGAGAAGTCGCTCCTTAACACCATCGTCCCTCTTATTAACAGATTAATTGAACTTTACGGACCGAGACCGTCCATCCGGATGTACCAACATCGTCCAGTCGGGTGTGTGAGAGAATCAAGAGCATTCAAGGTGACCGAACACGGAGCTTAAACATGAGGCCAAAATGAAATCCAATCCACATCCCGATACACATCTGTCGGCATAGACCTAAACGCCGCAAAGATCTCCACAAAAATAACCAACCTCGCCAGAATATATAACACATACGCCGTGTCTACGGCCACGCTGAACACCCACCGACGCACAAACGTCTGCCTCTTCGCTTCCCGCACCCAAATCCACAACATACCAAACGAAAAATCAAACCACGGCCGAGTCGATAGCACCGGGACTAGTCCATCTACTGCCATCACCGTCAGCAAGATAACACTGCTCCCTCGCCACAGCAACGTCTCCGTCTGGCTGGGAAACGGAAACGACCAGCACAGCACATGAATCACCGCGTGCACGACAGACACCACCCACACAATAGTCGCCTCGGTCCCCGTCGGCGGTGGCAGGCCATAATCGTTCGGAATCCGTGGCAGCGGACGTCGGTTCAGTCCACCGTAATGCAGCAGCGATGGCAGGCGGCGACAGCCGTCCCATACTGGCTTCTCGATGAAATCGAGCGGGGTGTCGACATACGGTTCACGCGCGGCGTCGCCCGCGAATAGGAGCAGGTCGGCGATAGTCCAGGGGACGGTGATGATGGTGGGTTCGGTGACGCGTTGGGGTTTGCTGGCCCAGAAGGAGGTTGCGAGGGAGGAAACGATGAGCACGGCAGTCAAGACTTCGTGAAATTGGAGGAACCCGCCGGCGTGGGCGTAAAATGCGTGGAATTTGGTTCACTCCGCAGGACCAACCGCAAACAATGCTGGCATCTAAGTAGGTAGACGCCGGCGGATTTACAGCTGCAGCTCGCCGATAACAGGCCGCCAGATCATGGAGACTGCGGCACAAATCGTAAGAAGGGATTGGAAGATAACTACGGGAAGGCCGACCCATGTGCTCTCGCAAAGGCGCAGCTTGTTGCTGTAAATGGCCACCTTGAAAAAGTGGTAAAGCAGCAGTAGTGGGCTTTCCACGACGCCGCCCATGAGCCAGCCCGGCATGGCAAAGTTTTCTTCTCCGCCTTGGATGTACCGGATTAAGCCGTGCTGGATGACGGCCGACGTTGTGTCTGTGAATGCTTTATTAGATTGTCGACAACGGTCACGACTCACCATCGGAGAAGGGCTAGCAAAGCATAGGAGGGACTAACCGTCTGCAACAAACACAGCATACATCCCTTCGGCCACAATATTCAGCGGCGCGCTATGTCGCTTCCTTTTCCAGTGAAACTTGCCCACCGCGTTCGTGACCGCATTTGTATCTCCCAGCGACGCAACTCGGCTGGGATCAAGTAATTCCGTAAGCAACACCGCATCCTTTAAGGCAACGGTCATCCCAGCACCGGTAGCCGGATGCCGCATGTTGGCCGAGTCCCCCAGCATAATCAACCCTGGTGCCTTGGTGCGTGTTGAGGGCAGCCAGGAGTTGGGCATGCTGCGCAGACGGCCGGTCTCAATCGCCTTTGTGAGGCTGGCCTGCATGCAGGCTGGGACGGTTGGAATGACGCGCTCGCGGAGGTAGGCCCGAACGGCATCGGTCGAGCCAAGTCTTCGGTATGCCGTGTTGGGGATGTCGATAAACATCCGGATTTTGTGTGGGCCGATTTGGTACATAAAGATTGGCAGACCGTGGCCGAGAATTCCGTGGGCGTAGTTAGGCTTGGGGAGACTGGCCTCAAGTTCTAAGCCCCAAAACCGCGAGTGAGATTGTGGTCGCAGATGGGTGAACTGGGCGCGGAAGTTGGACGCGGATCCGTCCGAGAGAATGGTTAAGGAGGCGCGATACTACTCCCAATGCCCGGCATGTCAGAACAAGCAGTGATGATTAGCGCACCGCACCGCGATGAAATTGTCTTACCTCTGTTGATGAACCCCCCTCCCGTGAACCAACTGCCCCGACAATACCACCCGTCCTCTCGTCCCGGAGCAATTCCACTGCAGTGGCCTGTAAAAGCGTGACATTGGGTTCCCGCGCGACAGCCGCCCGCAGCTTGGTGACAAATTTTCCATGATGAAAGCTGCGTCCGGTCGGTTTCACAGCCGGCCCCCCATCGCCCGAAGACAGAGGACAGAACCAGAAACTGGCCTGCTCCCCTGTCCAGTGGAAATGGTAGCCCTCCATTGGCGTAGCACCGATGCCCTCCACGCAGTCGTCCAGGCCGAGTTTAGACAATGCCGCAATACCCCCCGGCTGTAAGATTTCGCCCGCAATCCGGTCGGGCTCGCGAAGGCTGCGCTCGAGGACAACAACGCGTCGTCCTTGTTTCGCCAAACCTGTTGCTATGGCACAGCCCGCGATGCCGGCACCAATGATTAGGACGTCGTATGTACTATTCATGATGCATTAAGTAAGAGTCGTGACTTAGAGCACGAACGATGAAGAGCTTGTCATTGGGGAAGAAAAAAAAAGGAATATACGAGCGAAGCGGCGAAGATACATAAATACCCAGCGCGCGGCCGTGGAAAAGTTTGTCTCATGTTGGTTGGGACATGTTTCTCGTGACCCTGGCTAGGTCCGTCACAAGCGCCGGCTTCGCGCCAACAACCAGCGATCGTCTTGCCGCCCCGCGGCCCCGGCTCCTGCGCCCTTGGGGTTCCGGGTGACCGGGTTGGTTTATTTGTTAAGGTAAATTGGTAATGAAATCTTTGTCGCTACGGTGTCAATCTCCGCGACAATCAATTGGTTGCGATGGGATAAAATTGCGCTCTGCACCGTGGCTGAGTCAAAACTCCGCTTCTGGGCCGATGTCTCAATCGAGCATGATGCCATGTTTTTTGTCTTAGACGCACAGCAACTACATAATTAGTATTCGTACTATGTGAATCTTCCTGAAACTTCGCTGCGGTATGCTCCACTTCGATCGTGAAAATTGTACAGCGGTACACTACTATGTATATTTTACCCTTAATTAGATCTGTGTCCTGGCTGGGACAAACCGAGCTTTCTTAACCTTGATGAGTGAGTGGCCTAATGTAATTAGTGTGTTCTATGACTCTCTCTCCATCTTGCGGCCTGACCCTAGTCCATAACCGTATCAACTGTGCACAAGATGATCCGAGACGTGAGAATTTAGCCGTGTTCGAAAAGGATGGAACGGCTCAGGAGACGTCAATGACCAGCGTCAGCCGCGCGTAATAATGGGTCTCATAGTCATACGATCTTGGTTGCCTGGAAATGCCAAGGCAGCACGTTCGCGGTCGTAACTCAATCAGGCAGTTCATCAACGACTCGCAACGAGCCTGCAAAGGTGTTGAAATAAACTTTTAACCCCGACGCCCATTTCACCTCTAAGCCCACAAACCAAACTCGCACCAACTTACCAATAATTACAACATCAATTCCCGATAATTCCTTCACCGGCCCAACCCAGACAATGCCCTCACCAGCCACAGCCCACCTCCTCCACACCACCACCCAAGACCTCATCGCCGGCGTCATCATCGGCTCCGCCCTCGGCGACGCCATCGGCCTCTACACCGAATTCATGCCCGCCTCCCTCGCAGCGACCGCCTACCCTTCGCGTTCCTTCACTCTAACCGGGACCCCCACCAACCCAATCCCCACTCCTTTCCACTTCGACACTCACCGCGCCCCTTTCCAACCCGGTCGCTGGACAGACGACACCGACCATGCGCTTCTCATCTTGCTCGCTTTTCTCCATACTGCGCGGACACCCACCCCTGATGAACCCGCTAGCTCACTACCCCTCCCGACACAGCAGGAACTGGCCAAGCGCCTCCGGGTATGGACATCGCAAGGGTTCAAACCCCTCGGCACGATGCCCCTTGGCCTAGGCCGGTTAGTCGGGTCAGTGGTATCCTCAGCCGGATTTGACAGCGACCCGGAGAGCGTAGCAAGGGGGTATTGGGAGCGGACGGGCAAACGGGTCGCGCCGAATGGGAGTTTGATGAGGACTTGGCCGGTGGGTGTGTTTTGTGCGTTTCGGGGGGGGTTTCCTTGGGACGGGGATAGTGAGATTCCCGGCCAGGGGGGAGAAGGGGGCAGTGGGGGAGAAGCAGAAGCTTTCGAAGCGGCTGCCACGCTGTCTCGGGTTACGCATGTCGACCCACGGTGTGTTCTTGCCTGCGTGATTGGTACCGGTCTTGTTCGGGGTTTGCTCCGCGGGGAAATTGCCGTTGAATCTGATATCGACGCGCTCATCAAGCGGGCACTGAACTGGTACTCCCGACAGCATGGTAGTCGGGGTAAGGAAGGAGACGAAGAGCCTAACGCCAAAAGCAAACCCGAAGACGAAAACGACCAAAAAATCGACGAACCCGAACTCTGGAAGCACATCTCCTCCTCCACCACCTTATCCCAACTCCACCTCGACGACCAACCCACCATCGGCTACGTCTACAAAACCCTCGGCGCCGGCGTCACCATGCTCCGCCTCGCCATGCGCACAGTCAACGACACCAAAGCCGCCAAACTCACGCGAACCAAACTCTTCGAAGAGTTCATTACGGACCTGACATTCCACGGCGGCGACGCCGACACCAACGCCTGTTTCGCCGGCGCTTTGCTAGGCAGCTATCTCGGCTACGGCGCCTTGCCCGACCACTGGAAACACGGTCTCCTACACGAAGAGTGGTTGTTGCAGAAATCGGACGCGTTGTGTCGGGTGCTGGGGGTTCAGAAGGGGGAGTATGATGGGTCGAAGGATGCAGACGCGGAGCCGGAGGGAGGCAAACCGGTGATTAGCCAGCAGGAGATGGAGGGGAGGTGGATGGTGTTGCAGCAGGAGGCGTTTCGGAAGATGGAGGAGACTGCGAAGAGGGGGGTGACGAAGGCTGGCGGGGGGAGTTGGTGGCAGAAGGCTGTTGGGAGGGGATAATCAAATTCGGGAGAAGATGTGTTTCACCAAATCTGTATTAGTTACTGCGAATGGTATTGGCGAGGACCGCAGAGAAATGTCGCTCACGGAATCTGGTCAAATATTAACTCCGGCGGACTAAGATTACCGGCAAAAGCAACGTGCCCAACGCAGAATCTACGGCGGTGAAGGCATTCACAGTTTCGCACTAGTTAACCGCCCCGGTGAGCGGCGCCGGTCTTCAGCGGGGCGAGGATCGGCGAGTACACTCAGCTGGGACCCGAAACATGGGATCCTGCCGGGTCCCGTCTCGGTCTGGCTAATCTTTCACCGTGACCAGGTGACGGGGCAGGCGGTGGGGTTTAATTAGGGCGGCGACGAGACGGGAGTGATAATTACGTATTTACCACACGTCTGACGGATGGGTATAAGTTCCGTAAGACAACCCTTGATACTTGGACCCTGGTCCATTCTCCGCCGGGTGATAGATTGGTAATCATGCCAGCGTCCGCTATCTTTCGTTTGATTCTGTACTGACCACCATACTGCTGTAGGCTTCCGATATTGAAGGCCCGTTTTAAATCGACCAAGAGGCTCCGAAGCGACTAGGTACAGCGGCGCCTAAAAGTATAAAACGGGCCAGCAATCCCGATACCAGGGTCCTACGCATGGTCATGCACAAGGCCGCAGACAGCCAGGCTAGGGCGCTCAACCTCGTCCGTGAGACGGCTGCCGGCGCGGTAATTACAGTCCAAAACTGTGGGCTGGACGGGGAATGGTATTCTTCTCGGCCTTTTACGGGGAATACTTACCGCCGGGTTGGGAACTCGATGTGCCGTTCGTATAGCGTTTGGGTATCTATCCTACACTTTCGGGTTGGGTCAGGATCCGGCGAACGATTTTTACTTGGGTCAATTATTGGAATAGGTAGGGAACGAGTCTAGCGCAGGTGTAGGCGCCGTGACGGTTGTTTATTGGTCTTCGAATGGAGATCCTATAAACAGGAATGTGAAGTAATTTGGATACCTCGGCATCGTACTGCTCACAGTGAAATTTCTCTGCGATAACAGCCGCAGTGGAGTGGCTCGCCTTGGAGACTGTCCATGAAGAACAAAAAAAGGTTGAACTCAGCCTGATGACCGCTCTGTCAGCTTGGTTCAGCCAGGCAAGATCCTGATCGGCCCAACCGCCTGCATTGTAGTTGAGGCCTAATATTCTAACTAATTCGTGTCAGGTAACGTTAGCTACGTACTGTACCAGATGGGAGCGACGTCCAGATGTGCGGTGGTAACTGCTTTCACGGCAACAGCGAGAGACACTGATCTTACGTAGGGCAAAGATCGTCGAGTCCGCTCAGCTGAAACCCAACACGTGGCATCTCGCTGGGGGAACGTTAGGTCTCGATCTCACAGCGTGATGGCAAATTCACCGTCACGGTGTGACCGGGCGGAGAGTGACGGTGAGAGTGATGAGATGTATCTCGGCGATAGGCACAACTGAAAGGTTGTCGGGCGGGGGGGCGGCGGGGATGATAGCAAGATTGCGGTTCTTTGTTTAGGTTGAAACTAATAGGTACAAAACACCAGCTATCGCCGTTGCATCTTCTCACTGCTTCACCATCTCACTTCAACCTGAAACGAGAAACAACAAGCGTTTATTCACCGAACCGTTCAGGAAATATAATTAACCACAACAATGAGACTCTGCCTCCTCGCTACTCTCCTCGCAGCCTTGGCTGTAGATGCCCTGCCGACGACATCCACTGATGCTGCCATTGATGCCGCTACCGACAACGCCAACAACAGTATGCTCAACGTCGTTGTATTCACCAAAGATGCACCGAAGCTAGTCCGCTATATGGACTAACGGCGCTGGGATCCCGTCAATTGACCTCATCCCTAAGGATACCGCTGTTATACCGGCACCGATAGACCGGGAGACAGGTCGGTTCACGGACGGATATAAGTTCCGGCAGACCGCCCCGGATATCTGGACAGTGGTGCATTGCCCGGTCCACGATAGAATGGTGCCTATGTTACTACTCGTTGGGTCAGCGTGAGACCTACTAGATATCTTTTCTTCTACGTACCCACTTTCATTGTTTCCATGTTCTCGTATGTTGACCGTTTTGATAACCTAGCGTACCGATATCCTCGGTCGGTTTGGAATCGATACCCACGATTCTATACTACCAGATATCCGGCCAACCAAAGGCGGCAAACCAACGGGGAAGCATTCCAAGGTCCTACATGTGGTCGTACGCGTAGACCCACACCGCTTGGGTCAGACGCTCAACCTCGTCGGCGACTCGCTTGCGAATGTCTTGGAGGACAACTCATATCTGAGGGTGACGCTCCTTTCCTACGGTGTTCTCTAACGTGTCGGGGAATTGCTTAGGACGACTAACTTAGGCTCTATTCCCGGAGTCGGTAACTTTCTACAAAGAATCTCGCCGGCGTTTCCGTCCCTCGGTATCGCACTTTTGAACCCAGAAAATTTTTACCATGTGTCAGGTGGCTTGGTTGCTTGTACTATTAATTAGACTTACACGTGGTGCCGGCATCTTTGTATCTAACGGTGGTCCTGTGAAGACGAATATCACTTGATTTAGCTACCTCAGCATCGTAATAGCTATAATTACATAATGAAAACATCGTCCTTGCCAATAATTGCAAGAGAACGGTTTGTTTTCGAGGCAACTGACAATCCACAAAGACTCGAAAAAGCGACCGGTGAATAATCCGTCCGCGGGTTATGCGCCGTGAACTCGAACTCGGCCCGAAGATAATTAGCCCTGTCAGTTCGTTCGGACTGGTGAGATATTACACCCGACCACCTGCATTGTGGCCGAGGCCTAAGATCACTCTTACAGAAGCTACTGTGTCCTTCAGTGGCGGATTAGGAGCTGCCGTTGGTCTGGAAAACCTGGAACAAAACACCAAACGGGTGATTTTAGGGTAAACGTGTAGGAGCCCGGACGTTACGGGCATCATTTGGCCTCTCAATCGCCAAGGCGCTTAATTATTCCATCCTGTCTAGGCGCACATTGTGGACTGTCGAGGTCCTGGTACTACACTGTTGTTTTGCAGCGGCCGAGGCGAAGGCCATAGGTTTCATACATAAGGACATGGAAAGCGGGGTGCTTGATCTTGCTGCTGGTGACGATGATGAGGGTCGATCACTTCCAATCATAATTGACATCATATTACTAACGAAACTTGTAAGTGCCCTAACATCTTAGCTATACCGTTCATTGAGTATGATAGGAGTCATACAGGGGTATAACAGAGAAATACCTAGTTAGTTCATTAATGTAGGTCAGGAAAAGTTCAATACACTCTACAACCGATTGGTTAGAGGGAGCGATACAATATAATGATGTTATTCCAGGCCCACTACTACTGTGTTCGGTCATTTGTGACGGACCTGTGGCGTACTGGGAAGAATCGTAACGCCAGGGAAAGCCCAAGCCTCGCCTGGGTATTCATCGATTTACCTGGCCGAGCGAGCTATCCCAATCTAGGTGGAAGCGAACGACATTAATTCCGTCTCACTTCTCACCCTTTCCACCGTTGTCATCAAAAGCACAGCCGAACTCGTCACGAACAGAAAAACAAAAGAAATCAAAGAAATCAAAGAGAGTCGGAGATTTAAGCCCATCATAGACATATCAGTCTCATGCCCTGTGCTGTAGACACTTCCACTTGAATAATTACCTCCAAAAGCTGGGCACCCAATTCCGAAACCTCTCCAACAGCGCCACCACCTTCTCTCAGAACCACGACAACGCCCTCTTCAACATCCCAAACACATACCCCCAAAGAACAAAATACACCGCCGCAGCCACGCCAGCCCCAAGCAACACCGCGCCTCCAACGCACGCCACTGCTGTTCCTGCGGTCGTTACATCCCCCGTCACAGCCGCCATCCCGGCCCCGGCCTTCACCGACAACGCGCCCCACGCAAAATTGACAGACGCCCCGGCAGCCATGGCATGGACTGCACCGGCGTACACCGCAGCAGCAGCACGGCCCCAGCGCCGGCTAGCAAGCCCAGAATTCCGGCTAACGGGCCCCGCCAGTTCTTCCACCACCCGCCATCATCGTGGTCTCGAGCGCCGTGCATATCGGTGTTTTCCATAGCGGCAAAATGGCCGCTTAACGAGGCCTTGTTCGTTTCGCTCATCATAGAGGAAAGCGATTTACTCTCGGCGGTGAACCGATTCCAGGATCCATGCGTAGTATCCACGGCGATGCTAACGCCGAGGTGCAGCCAGACCTCGGGTGGGGGCCTACGGCTGCTGTGGCTCATACGGGGCTTGGCCTCCCACTCGTCGAGGCACACATTCCGGAAGGTGGAGGCGCCGTTGATGATCAGGTCGTTTTGGGCGTTTGGGCCGAAGCCACAGCGATGGAGGTGGAGTTGGCGAGTTTTGCGCGTGAGGAAACGGAAGGCCAGGTGCTCGATCAGTCGATCTCGCTGCTGGCCAGGATGCTGATCGGGCGAGGCGGGCGGCCATGGCTGCGGTTCTCTGCGGTTTCTATGGTGTTTTGGAGGAGGGCATCCGTTGTTATGACGATTTCACTTTTGCTTTCTGGGGAATCGACGGGACGTCCATGGTTAGTTAGGCTGGCGACTCGAAGGGCCCCGTTTGAAGGCGTGCGGAGACAAGAGGAAATCATACAGGCCGAAGGCTATGGCGAAGAACTTCAGAGGCAAAGGAAGAAGAAATAAGAAGAAAGTTCGAACGACGGGGAAAAAAAGAACATGCTTCCGCTGTTGGTCAATGGCTTGTACGATGACCTGACCTTAGGTACGCGGTCTTCCAGTGCCTCGACAGTCCCTTTGTGGATAAATGCAATGAGAAGGTTATCGATGGGTTCTTGTTGTTTCTTGAGTACGCTCACCATGGCTTTGGCCTCGTCTCGCTCCTTCGCCGGTAGCTTACGGTGACCAGAAACGTGGCATCTCAGACTCGACCCGGTCGAGTAAAAAGAGTCGTTACCGGACCAGTACTACGACATTGTACTAGAATGCGAGTGTGAAATCGAGCTCTGGCCGTGTCCAGGGTTGAATAGTCAAAGTTGATTAACTTCTGGTATAAATAGAAAAGGTAAAAAGGGGAGTGATATCAAGGGAGATGACTCTTAGACAGTTAGGGTGGTGATAGGGAAGCACTTGAAAATGGGAGGAAGGTAGGACGAGAAAGGAAACACAGAAGAAGAAACGAGAGCTGGCATTGATGTGAGCGGTACAGGGTGAAATATACGGATTTCATTCCGTGAGCTTAACTCTTCATTCTGCCAGCTTCCTTCCGGCCCCAATGTAAACACACTTACTGATCGGTGGGTAACCTTAGACGGCTTAGATTCCTTGTTATAGTCAGACCTCATCATACTGTGCGCTTCTATCTGCGGTGTCGTAAAGACTGGCCAATCGTGTGTAGGGGCACTTTCCTGAACTTGTCCCTGGCTTCCAGTGCACATTGGCTTGTCGGGCAGGCATACAGTCTAGAAACGATTTAGCAAGCATAACTTCACTACATTCTCTGCCGGTCCCCAGTTTCCAAAGATAATCTGCAGTTCACCAGCTCATTTTCTGTAGCATCATGCGTGTTTGTGCCTATTTCGTCCAAGTTTCCCGTTCACCGACTCTTTGTCCTACACGCCACATGACGAGTGTCGTCCAATCGCGAGCAACAGACTTTACGACTGCATCTTCCAATGACAATGCCGGACTACCTCCCCGCAACAATCGTAAACCATACATCCACCACGATGAAAGGGCTTCTCGGGTCCAAGCCGACCGGTTGGGCCCTGGCCGATAAATGCTGACCACCTAGGTAGTTGAAGCTCAAGAACGCAGCATCAATGGAGTCTGTTCTCTTCACAGAACATAATACACGACTTTATTCTTCGTTCAGTCAAGATCGACAGGCCAGCGCGGTCACCATGGCCCCTGGAACCGATGACCATCAGCCCACCGCCGTACATGAGCGGCTTCGGGGAAAGAGAGCCACCATGGTGGCCAAGTTGTCGCCCGCGCAATGGAAAACGCAACGGCCCAGGATCCACGTACTGTACAAGGTTGAGGGATAGTCGTTGCTATAGGTCGCGGACATTATTAGTGGAGTTCATAGATTTGACGCCTCGTACATGTTGTACTGCATCGTCTTGCGTGACCTGCATGAAGAAGGTGAGACGCGAGCTGACTGTTCCGTCCCACGACCGGAAAATTAGGGAGTCCATGTACAAGGCAAAGCCTAAATAATGGGGCACAATGTTTCAGAGGAATAACGGGCAAGGGACTGCAAATCAGATGGTACGTCGAAAAGCCAAGCGACACCGTATGGCGGCTTCCCTCCCCAAGAGAAAGACGGACGCATCCTCCAATACCATGACCATCACAGTGCCCAGTGTCACCGACGGGACCATCCGCGGGCCGTTTTCGCCCGGACGGTACAAGATTTACGAGAAGATGCTGTTCTATGTGGACAATAGCATCACGTCCCTGTTCAACAAGAGTAATGCCCAGGGCCGGTGGGGTTGGGACATTTTCGGCTTCACGACACAGCCCGGCGCGGGAGCTAAGACGGCTGACCAGCTCTCCGACGAGTCGAAGGCCATGGCTGACCGGTGCTGCATCGTTTCGTCGGTGTTCCAGGTGCGGCCTGGGCACAAAAGGGCATTGGCTCTGCTGGCCAAAATCCCGGAGATGTTGAACCGCGTGATGGGCCGAGACAAATACGGGTCATGGGTGTATTTACACTTGTGACCTATCGTTCTGTCGGTACGAGGTATTAGCCAGAGATAGAGATACATTGATATGATCTGAAGGCACCCCTGTGAGGGAAGTCAAGGGGGAATGTCGGGCGTATAAATCTAGCACTCGGTGATCTTTAATTCTTTATTATGCACTGCGATATCGCTAACTCTCATTCTCATTCACTCTTCATCGCTCCCGTTGCCCCCCTCATCATTCTCGCTGTTCTCTTCCCCAGCCTCTTCATCATCCTCCCATGGGCGTCTCTCCGCACGGGCCTCGGCTTCATTCATTGCCAAATGGACACGACGAGCTACTTCATCGCGCTCGGCGTCGGTGAGCTTCAATGGTGAATCGAAGCCATGATCTGTAATCCACGAGTGAATCGTCTCCACTTGCACTGTTCTAAAATGGGTTGCCAGAGGCATCAGCATGCACTGACGAATGTACTTGCTTGGGGTTGGGAAAGGCCTTTGCTCGTAGTACCGAGCCCAAACTTGCTGCCATCCCCGACGTCGAACATCCTTGATGCGGATCAGCGCCATGATGAAATGGAAGTACATGAACCGGCAGACAGGTCGTTTGTCGTTGCGGAATTGCAGCTCCTTTCCATCCAAATCTCTGCCAACGCCGCCCGCAGCACCAGCGTAAGATGTATTGTCAATGTCGGACGAGATGACGTCAATTTTCCAGCGTCTGACAGGGTTCTCCGTTGGATCAACCGGTACAATGAGAAGATGGTAGCTGTCAAACCACTCCTCAATCTTGTTTAACAAGAGAAGGGCGTTTCCAGCCCGTCGGAGAGATGGGTCTCGGCTACCGAACAAAATCTCACCGAAGTCGTCGCTGTCGAGAAAAAAAGGTACGACATGCGCGGCTTTGACCATCTGCGTCTCCCACCAAGTGCCCGTGGCGTGGCACCAAACCTCACCTTCGCGTCCCCTGTTCTTAAAACCATCTTCCATGCCCGTGCCGTCGGCTGTTTTGCCCACGTCGTCGCTACCGTAGTACTGCAGCGCCTCACAGCGAAAAGAAGAAGGCCGTTTCTTGGTCTTTTGAAGGCCATCGCACTTTTTGTATAGTGCCAACAGACACGCAGAGAAACTGCCATCACGTGGATCCAGCAACCGTACGACGGTAGGATCGTCGAAACGTGCCCTTTTCAGCTTTCGTTCCCACAACTCATCACCGACAGCAAGGTATCGGTCGTCGGTGTTTCGGAGTCGCTTTCGTACTATGTCGGGTTGAATTATGTTGGCTCGACCTTCCTCAAGAATTATCTCTCGCTCCCACTGACACTGCTCCCTTTTCTTGAGGGCTACCTCAACCCCTAATGACGCAAGCTCAAAGGCGGATTTGGGATCGGGCTCGTCTCGCTCTTCGTCCGGGTCGAGTTCGGGCTCCACTTTGCGGGAGAGGTCGTCGAAGGACTTTTGCAGCTCGTCAGAAACGCGTCGTGCTTCCTGATATTTGTTTCTCGCTCTCGATAGTGACAACGACACTGGCAGGGTAGCTGTTGACGGCGGGCGTGCGTCGGCGAATCGTCCTTCGAGGGATCCATGTTTTGCGACGGTGAAAATGCAAAAGTGTCGAGGCACTAACGCAGCCGAAGATCGAAATCAACGGTATCGAACATAGAAACACGTCGAGGAGACGAAGGCGATCAAGCCGCTGGTGTACAAAAGTCGTTAGTCGTCAGTAGGGCTGGGTTCTTGGACTGGAGTATATAAGAAGGGAGACCAGATCGAGCGCGACAGAGCACAAAGCAAATAACACGACGAGGAGACATGATGCAATAAGAGAAGGTAGACGAGGGCAAGGAAAGACCCTTGGAGTGTTACTAGTGAACAGGGGGCAAGTGAGATGAAGTAATCAAGGCTGGGTAGAAGGAACGGCCCGACAATAGAAAACTCCTTGAAGTGTCATAAAAGTCAATAAGTGGGAAGTGGAATAAAGTGATTAAAGGCACGTGGAAGAAACCCTCGGGAAAGGAAATTTCTTACCGGTGTGTATTACCTGGCGAGATAGACCCTGACGTTGCGAAACTATTACAACCGGAGAAGGCCATCAATAGCTCGGTATTGATAGTGGGCGGGGGTTAAACAGGGAAGAGGTAAGAGTAGGGTGAAGAAGCAAGAGTGAAATCGGTAGCTGAGGTTAATGCACTTGGGGAATGGTCCTCAGCGGACTAAGCCTACTATTTATATAGTGGGCTTTTACACATTGACCCCTTTGCTTGGGTATCCTAGTCCCACTCTTAAGAGGTTCTGATAGGTACTACGTCAGCGATATCAATGCTTGGTTAACCTAAGGTACATTGGTATCAGAACCCTGACTGGCTCGCAATCAGCCGCTGACTGACTGTAACCCT